>NC_069006.1:15815389-15817227 GCF_001194135.2 Octopus bimaculoides | reverse complement strand
CACCATCATTTCGAAGGCTATGGTTTAAAAGAAAATAGGCGAAATCCCCGTCAAAACAGTAGTTCTAATTTATTTGGTCTTCGTGATCCGAAACTCCGCTTTAGCGAAACTTCTTTCCCCACCTCCTTGGAAGAAATTTCCCCCACAAATTTCTTTGTAATCGTAATCTATGCGTTTGAAAGGCATTTGCATAAACTTTCATTAAAAGATATCCATTTTCCTGAAAGTTGTGAGGGAAAAAAATCGGATCGTGTGAATTTTCCGAAACTCCTCCCTCCACCACCTCGGAAAAATTCTTTCCCATAAATCCCTATATACTCTGAAGCCACAACATCTAAGCGATATTTATCGGAAATTTCGTTTAAAAGTATCCATTTATCTGGATGTTATGAGGCAACAAAGTCGGGGGCGTATACACCTGTAGTTATACCCTTTTATTCAAACGACTTTTTTATTTCATGTTTATTTCTTTCATTGTTTATTTCTTTCATTGTTTGCAATGTTCTCTTTTCTCCTCCCTCTCTCTCACACATACACTGCAAAGCTTACAGACGGATTGCTAACTTGAAATCTCTCTGTTGCTTTGAGGGGAAGGTAAAACTTGACAAACTGCTTCTTACCTCCGTAGTTGGACTACCTTATTGTTTGTTTTAAAAAAAGATAGATTATGACTGTAATAACATAATGAAAGCAGTATTTACTAAGTAAGTGAGCAGTATTATGCAACGAAATACTTGTACGTAAAATACCATAAAAATTATTAGAAGTGGGAATCAAATGTGAAAATATTATCAAGTGGCTAGTAGAAAACTGCACGGAGGGAGGCCTTTCTGCTGGTATATGCATACACACACACACATATATATACAGATATATAGACACATGCATATATACATTGTATATATATATATATATATATATATATATATATTTCACATGTTGATGTCCTATTCTTATTGTATAGTTTTTGGTATTTTGTCCTGTACTTATCTCTCGTGTGTCTACGTATTTTTCACTCGTTGGTGACGTCCTGTACTTGATGTAATATATATTTATATTCGAACGCCACTCAGCCTTGTCCACACTAAGTTTTTACTTTTATTTATGATTTCTACGACTCTACTCTCTGTTCCCCTTCTTTTTTTCTTTCTTTCTTTCTTTTTTTCTTTATCCTCTACAATCCTCTTAGTTTGTTTCTCCCCTCCTTCTTTGCTGTTCCCTGTCTATCTTTTTTCCACCCCTTACTATCTTTCGTTCCTTCTCCCTTCTCCTCACTCTCTTTGTTTCTTTCCCTCATCCTCTCTTGTCTTCCCTCTCCTCTGCCTGTTTGTTCCCACGTGACTACAGGCCATTTTTTCCTCCTCTGTCTTTTCTGGACGCGACGCGTTCTTAACTGGACGTCATTTTTTCTCTATTTTTCTCTTCTACTATTTTCTTCTCACGCATTTATTCTATATCTTTCAAAATTTCTCCCAGGCATTTACCCATTACTATGTGTCTTGGCCCAATGGCCCTTAATGCTTGTCTTCGTCGATTATTTACTCTGTACGCCCACCGTGTCGTTGGTTGTTCGTTCGAAGCTCTAACTCCACAGAAATTAAAAAAATATAAACTTTCTGGATGCTGCTCTTTAATGAAGTTTTCCTATGTTGTCGTTGAAAGCTCGAAATAGGGAATAATTAACAGTCGACAACTGAGGAGAGATTAGATTTCTTGTGGTATTTTGTCCAGGACTTGTCCCTCATTATGTGTTTACTTATCTTTCACTCGCTGGTGATGTCCTGTACTTGATGTAATATTTATATATATATATATATATATATATATATATATATACA
>NC_069006.1:15802120-15813446 GCF_001194135.2 Octopus bimaculoides | reverse complement strand
GGTGTGTGGTAGGAAGTTTACTGCCCAACGACACGGTTCCGGGTTCAATCCCATTGCATGGCACATTGGGCAAGTGTTTTCTACTATAGCCACGGGCCGACCAAAGCCTTGTGAGTGGATTTGGTTGACAGAAACTGAAAGAAGCCCGTCGTATATATAAATATATTTGTGTCTGTGTTTGTCCCCCCCCCCCACTACCACCACCACTATCGCTTGACAACCGATGCTAGTGTCTTTACTTCCCCGTAACTTAGCGGTTCGACAAAAAAGACCAATAGAATATTAGGCTTTAAAATTCTCGAATTTGATCGACATATGGCGGTACGTAAGCCGACTCCAGAAATCTCTAGTGAGACTTTCTATTGATGTACCCGAAGAAACCCAGAACGGGTCGAAACATGTGTCGTACCCAATAACATCTTTTACTCATTCCATCTATTTTATTAATACTATATATATATATATATATATACATACATATATACACACACATACATGTACACATACATATACACATACATCGGCCCGAGGCTACAATAGAAAACACTTGCCAAATGTGCCATGCAGTGGACTGAACCCGGAACCATGTGGTTGGGAAGCTCGCTTCTTGTCACACAGCCACGCATGCGCTATAAACACACACACACACACACACACACACACACACATGAATATGCAATTCTTCACTTCATATGGTTGTGTGTAATTCGAGGTAGTTTTGTATAATCGGTTGAGTGCCGCGTAGACTCTGCCCCCATTCTGACTTTTAATCGGTCCTTATTGATTGATGCAAAAATATAAAACAGTCACTAACCTTGTGGTGAACTGTTGTCTAAAATATGACACATTCAGCGTTTAACTACTTAATACCTTAAAGATCTGTGTATGATTCCTGCGAAACAGCATCTTTTACATGCAACTTCATTCCAATACAAATGTCAATTACTCCTCCATTCAAGCCTTTTCGAGGCTCTTTTCTTGTCTCCACAATTTTAGATTTTGAAGTCAGTTTAAAATTTGAGCCGTTCTCTCACTTCTGCCCCAACCGAAGCATTTTGCTTCTTGTGGTAGAACCACAAGATCTGTCTATCTGTGTTTCTTTCCTTCCTTCCTTCCTTCCCTCCCTAGCCACTATTATCCTCTCACGTTATCACATTCTTCCTAACTCTCTCTCCTACTCTCTTTCTATCTCTTTCTCTCGTTCTTCCTGTCACCTATCATTCTGCTAATCTCTCATCTTTCCTTTACTCCTTTTCTCTTTTCCACCTTTATCTCCCATTGTCCTTTCTGCACACCTTGTTTCTTTCTCTCTCTTTCTCTCTCTGTATATATGTCTCTCTTTGTATATATGTCTCTCTTTATATGTCTTTCTTTCTCTCTCTCGCTTGCTGTATATATATATATATATATATATATATATGAAATGTTATCTTCTCTCTTACACTCACTATTTACTTCTACCTCTCTCCCTCTCTATCTTTCTCTCTTGTTCTCTGTCATGCTCATTATTCTTCCCCCCTCTCTCCCTCATCTACCCCTCTTACCATTTATCTTTATTTCATGCAGTATGGTTCAATTTTGTTAACCTCCATTACTTTTCTAATTCTCTCTTACGAATTTCTACAATTATTTTCTTTTTTTGTTTTTTGTTCTTCCCCTTCCCCCACTTCCCCTTCCCCCACTTCCGTTTCCTTTCTCCCTCGACCCTCACCAGCTCTCTTATCCCTTATCTCTCTCCCTTTATTTCAACTCTCTCTCTCTCTCTCTCTCTCTCTCTCTCTCTCTCTTTTCACTCACTTGCTCTCATTCATTACAACTCTCTTTAATTCCACCATTTTTTTGAGTGGTCTTTTTAATTCCTCCTACTCCCTCACTTACCCTCTTATTATTTCACTCACTCACTCTCTCTCTCTTTCTCTTTGGACCCATTTTTTTCTATCTACTCTAACCATCTCCCTATAACCATTTATCTTCCTTTCTATATTCACTCTTTCATTTTCATTCGCCTTCTCTCCCTTAATACCTCTCACTCACTCTCGCACCACTTCTAACTCTCTAACTCCCGTTCTCTTTGTCCTGCATTCTCTATTTTAAACTCACCCTCTCTCTCTAATCTTCCTCCAAAGTCATTTATCTTTGTTTCATGCTACATGCTTTACACAGTTAGTTCCCCTTCATTTCTTCAGTGAAATACTGAAACAATTCTTCTGTTTTCATGTCTTCGCCATATTTTCGACATTTTCCTTTCACCTCTTTCTTTCTTTTTTTTTCTTTTTTCTTTCTTTCTTTCTTTCTTTCTTTCTTTCTTTCTTTCTTTCTTTGTCTCGCTTTTACCACTCCCTTTTTGTATCCATTACCTCTGCTTCCCATCCTCCCTCGTTTTGCCTTTATATCTTTATTCTGCTCTGCCATTTTCTATCTGTCTCTCTTTTTCTCATTTTCTTTCTCCCTATCATCTCTTTTCTCTCCTTTTCTCATCCTTCTCATCTCCCCTTCCACTCTCTCTTTCACATTATTTCGGTCTCTATCTCTCTCTTTCTTTCTCTCTCTCTCTTTCTCTCTCTCTTTCTCTCTCTCTCTCTCTCTCTCTCTCTCTCTCTCCCTCTCTCTTTTTCACTAATCTTTCATAAAATACTGCTGTTTCCTGTCTTTTTTGCTGTAATTTATTTTGCTCTTTCTGATACCCACGTTCTTCACCTCTGTCTCTTTCTTTCGGCCTCTCTTTCTCTATCTCTCTCTCTCTCTCTTCCTGTCACTGAAAACAGTCAATAAAACCTACTGAAAATATAACCACTTCTACAGCAGCAGCAGCAGCAACAGCAACAACACATCAAAAACAATAAACAACAATAAACAAAAAAACTAAAAAAAACCCCAGCAAAAACAACAACAACAACAACAGCAACCATTAAAAACAAACAGAAACAACACCAAATATACAATAACAATATCTGGATAATGCGAGTAGAAAAATTGCTAAAACCTTGTGAAATACAAGAATAACATCAAAAATATTAACAGCAGCAGCAGTTGTAGCAAAGCAGCATCGGTAACAGCAACAGCAACAACTATAAAAAATATACTTTATATTAACACTTGTTTTTGCTTTTTCTGGAGTCAATTATCAGCAACCCTAGCAGCACTTGTAGCAACATTGACAATGTCAGCAACAGCATCATCATCATCATCTTTGTAATCATCATCGTCGTCGTCAACATCATCGTCATCATCATTATCATCATCGTCGTCAACATCATCGTCGTCGTCATCATCATCGTCGTCATCATTATTATCATTATCATCGTCATCATCATCTTTGTAATCATCATCGTCGTCATCATCATCGTTATCATTATCATCGTCATCATCGTCGTCATCATTATTGTCGTCATCATCGTCGTCATCATCGTCGTCATCATTATTGTCATCATCGTCGTCATCATTATTGTCGTCGTCATTGTCGTCGTCATCATCGTCGTCATCATTATTGTCGTTATCATCGTCGTCATCATTATTGTCGTTGTCATCATCGTCGTCATCATTATTGTCGTTGTCATCATCGTTATCATTATTGTCGTTGTCATCATCGTCGTCATCATTATTGTCGTTGTCATCATCGTCGTCATCATTATTGTCGTTGTCATCATCGTCGTCATCATTATTGTCGTTGTCATCATCGTCGTCATCATTATTGTCGTTGTCATCATCGTCGTCATCATTATTGTCGTTGTCATCATCGTCGTCATCATTATTGTCGTTGTCATCATCGTCGTCATCATTATTATCATTATCGTCGTCGTCGTCATTATCGTTGTTGTCATCATTATCGTCATCAACAAAAAATGACAAGCCCTATATACAAAACATGTCCTCAACCAACACTGGAACTCTCCGGCGGTCTCACGAGCTTTACAGATGTAGCAGCTAAATCTCCTTCAAATTAAACCTTATTGCCTTAAGTGTGCATTCGACTAAAGATTCTTCAATGCGGTGCCCCAGCATGGTCGCTATCTGATAAATGAAACCAATGAAAGTAAGACAAAAGATAAAAGAACACAACCTGACATTGAGAAAAAATAACAGGTTGCTCACGTCTGGAACGTCGGTTGAACGTAGAGAGGGAGAGGTGTAGACTGAAGAGAAAAAAAAAGAAAGAGAAAGACAGAATTATAGAGAAGGATAGGGGCAGAGGGGAAAACGATATGAAGGAAGGAGAGGAAGAGAAAGGAGAGAAAAATCAAGAGAGGGAGGGAGGCGGGGTTGAACGGCGCAACACTTAGAAAAGAACATATTCGGTTTATGTTGCTTTGCGTTCTTTGCTCATATAAAACGGATGGAATGATCACGGCTGGAATGCCTTTAATCATAAACTTGCTGACCTAGGGCTACACAGCATCAGCAGCAACAGCAACCAATCCAACTAGACACATCTATCTCCCACGACTCGTGTCAGACTTTCTCAAAATCTACTCTGACAAGCTGTCCATTATTGTACGTTCGACTCAGACAATCTGTCTTGAAAATAGACAATAAACGTTAATGAACTAAATAAAAATACTCACTAATTAAGAAAAAAGCAAAAAGAAGAAACAACAGCCTGATTGGCATCACTCTCATCAAGAGTTAACAGAATTACAGAATTACAATTCCCGATATCCATCAGAATTACCAACATAAACATTGCTGGACATACGTTGGTTTCAAATTTTGGCACAAGTCCAGTAATTTAAGGGGAGGGGTAAATCGATTACATTAACCTCATTGCTCAACTTGTATTTACTTTCTCGACTCCGAAAGGATGAAAAGCAACGTCGGCCTCGGTGGGATTTGAACTCAGAACGTAAAGACGGGCGAAATGTCGCTAAGTATTTTTCCCGGCGTGCTAACGATTCTGCCAGCTCACCGCCTTAATAATAATAATAATAATGCTTCAGGCACAAAGCCTGAAATTTTTGGGGAACGGGTATCGACCCCATTGCTCAACTGGTACTTATTTTCTTGACCCCGAAAGGATGAAAGTCAAAGTCGACCTCGGTGGAATTTGAACTCAACGTAAGGACGGACGAAATGTCGCTAAGCATTTCGCCCTGCATGCTAACGATTATGCCAGCTCGCCGCCTTCAATAATATTAATAATAATAATCCTTTCTACATTAGGCACAAGGCCTGAATTTGGTGGGGAGGGGACTAGTTGATTACATCGACCCCAGTGTTTCACTGGTACTATACGATATAATACGATGCATTTCTTCTTTAAAACATTCGGATTAAGTCGATTAGATCGATCCCAGTACGTAACTGGTACTTAATTTATCGACCCCGAAAGGATGACAGGCAAAGTCGACACCAGTGGCATTTGAACTCAGAACATGAAGACAGACGAAATACCACTAAGCATTTCGCCCGACGTGCTAACGATTCTGCCAGCTCGCCGTCTTGTACATATTGGATAATGTCATTCAAGATATACTATGCCAAGAAAGGAAAAGAAAAAATAGAGAGAAACAGTAAAATTTGAATTCCTTTGATTATTGACTTGAAGCTAAACAATAACGAAATCAGTTTTAAGCAATTAAATAAGGAAATAAGATAATAAACGGAAAAGACAAGACACAGGCAAACCTTTGTTATTCAACATAAAGTAAACTAAAAAAAAGAAATATCTTTCAAAAGACTATATGCAACGTCAACAACTCTCCTTCTCTTCACACACGACGGTCACATGACGTTATATGTCGGAGGAAGTGACAGCTTAGTAACAGTTTGAAACAATAACGACTGTAATTGTGAACATTTTGTTTGCGTGTCGAAATTACAATATTTTTTCGTTATCCTGTTATTACAGTGTCACTTAAATGTATGCATGTCTTTTTAGTTAAATGTAAACATTGTTTTAACACGCGTTATATGCGCGGGTCCAGGAACACGGAGTGCAAGTAGCGCAAGCACACATACACATACACATACACATACACATACGCCATTGAAACCCGGAAACCGGGCCCATGAGGCTGGCTAGGCTTTGAAATGGGCGAGAAAAAAACACAAAAAAAAAACTCACTTTTCTCAGGCTCAGAAAACTGTAAAAAGGGATCTGCAAAAAGTAGCTTGAAGTTTGGATTCTTCTCAAAGAACAAAAATAACTAACAAAAGCAATAAGACCTTGTTTGTAAAGGAATTTTAGACCTAGGTTAGCACACCCTTAACAAATTTCGTTCCCGAGCCAGCGATTATATGTATTCTAGACAGTGCAGATCTTAATAATTGCTGTCTTTTAATAAAAGTTACATACTCTATACTGAGTATACAGTTTTCTTCATTATAATAGAGATAATACATTACTATAAAAACGTATTTGGGGTAAACATCCATCATAACATGATACTGTAGGAATTTTTTTTCAAAGCCTAATGCTTGTGACCGAAGATCCATGTTGGTATTACTTGTAACCCGTGTTATAGTTTCGACATCATTGCAAGAAATAGATCTCTTACGGGGTCACTAGGTCTGCAAAGTATTGTCTCCCTCAAACAAGACCTTACTCTCTTGAATAAGGAGCACTGGGTGAACTTTAAAGGCAAAAAGGGCACGATGATCAAGACTTGACTTCCTTTGATTACAGGTCAGCTCGATCTGAATTGCTCTGTCAAGACCAATTTTGAGTAACATACACTTACTCTTGTAGACCAAACCCCTCACTTACCAGACTTCGTTTCCAGAATCGGTCACCATCACACACACACACACACACACACACACACACACACACACACACACACACACACACACACACACACACACACACACAAGAGCGCGGTGTACAAAACCCAGGTTATGTATCCTTCAGTTAGACTAAAGCATTAAACTCCAATTTCATTGGTCGTACAACCGATGATTAATTTTGGTGGGGAAGAAAGGATAATAATAACCCCAAGCAGTCGATCTTCAAAGGAGACCATCACACTTGCGTCCGACACAGGCATTGTCTCGACTCCATTCCTACTCCTAAATGAGCGGAACTTCCAAAATCTGACAACCAGATGAAGAGAAAGCTGCATCGGCCCTCAGATGGTACTCATTTACAGCTGAGTAAACTGGGACAACGTGATATGAAGTACCTTACGCAAGGAAACAATAACTCACTCGATCCAGGAATTGAACTCAGAACTTTTTCGTCACGAATCGAACACCATGGACACAAGGCCCCACTTTTCCACTCACACAGTATCGCAGCATACTACTCCGTATTACCCCATACTATGCCGTACTGCACCACACCACACCACACAACACAACTCATCACACCACTACAATTGCTAACCACTCTATATCGTATCACCGGTTTTTCCATTGCCTTCGTCTGTTCCCTATTTACTACTGCTACTACTACTACTACTACTACTACTACATATCCACTTTTATAACAACAGCATCGCGTTTACCACTGCAGCCGCCATCACAACCAACGCCATTCCCGTCACTACAATCAAAATCATAACATCCACCACTAGCGCCACCTCCACCATAATGTTCAACGCTCCTGCCGTCGTCGTCATCGTCGTGCACCTCCTCCTCCTCAACATCAACATCATCATCATCATCATCGCCGCCGCCACCCTGTACAGCATCATTGCTGACACTTATAATAAAGTGCTGATAGAGGCATCTATAATGGAAGGCAGACAAAATATATTCGTTACGCTCCACTGATAAAGGTTTTCTACTTTTTTTTTTCCACTTGACTTCAGCCAAACAATACGCTGCTCTTCAGAAATACGAAGAAATATGAATGAGTGTATTTGTGTATGTGTGTGTGTGTATGTATATATATATATATATATATATATATATATATATATATATATATATGTGTGTGTGTATCTTTGTGTATATACATGTGATATATGATGTTTGTGTGTTTGTGTACAGAGAGAGGTAGGGAGTAGTGGGGGGGGGGAAACAGTGAAAGAAGTGTGTGTGCGTATGAGTGAGTGTGTATGTGAGAGAGAAAAGAATATATAGACAGAAAGATACAAGTAAACTGTCTATATATAAATTTTTTAATTAGCTTTTTAGCTGCTCAATGCATTAAATACGTTAATACTGACGACTTAACTAGCGTCCATATACGATTTTCTTCCTCTCTTCCGCTCCTTGTCTTTGTGTTATGTATATGTACGTGTTTGTATTTAATGGGTACACATAAACACATACACACACGCATGCACGCATTTACGTATTCGGTCCTTAAATTAGGCACAAGGTCAGCAACATTTAAGTGTAAGGCTAGTCGATGCTATCAATCCCGGTACTTGACTGGCGCTTTATTTTATTATACCGAACATCCGAATGGATAAAAAGCAGAGACAACCAAGTCGGGATTTGAACCCGGAATGTGAAGAGCCAGAACAAATACTGCTCTAATAATGTAAACGTTATCGGTCGCACATAAACTATGTGCGATCTATCTATATATCTACCTATCTATCTATATCTACCTAGCTATCTATATCTACCTAGCTATCTATATCTACCTAGCTATCTATATCTACCTATATCTACCTATCTATCCCTATCTATCTATCTATCTATTTGCCTGTTTGTCTCTTTCTTTCTCTCTCTTTTTCTCTCTCTCTCTTTCTGTCTACATAGACATACACGTGTCTGTGGAATGCTAGGCCACTTTCATTTTCCGAACAACTTGTTCAGCTGATCAAACAACCAAATCTTTAGTTTAATAAACGGATGTCTCTAATAGAATCAGCGTGTCACGGTACATAACAATACGGTACTCTTGAACAACAGATACAATCCATCCAACAGGTTGGTTCACATTTTTCTTCTACTCTACTTCGCTCACAAACTTAGTGGGATCGAAAATCGAAGCTACAGAAAATGACACTTGCCCACGCAATAACACGGTAGGATTAAACCAAGACCTTCATGGGTAGAAAGCGAATTTCTTAACCATCCAGCCATTCTGCGCCTACCCCATCCCCGCACACTCATACATTAGATCGTTCTGTACATAAAAGTTTGCCTAACAGTTATTACTAACGCATGCTGGTAAGCTTATGGTTGCTTCTTGAAACTAACATATAGTTTCACAAATAATATTAGCCAAAAATGGTCGAATAGTATTAGACGAAAATTATGTTACGCACAATAGAACATGGTGGAAATATTTTTTGCCTTGAGCATTTGCTCGGCAGCATTTATACACCAGTTTATACACCAAGACAAAGTTATTTGTGATATGAACCGAGAAAGTATTAAAGATTCAATCAAGATGAAATTGTGAAACAGTCTTATTAGACTTGCATTTTACCTTTTGAAAGTTCTAAGCCCGGAAGTAGTTTAGGGGCAAGCCTACTGATATTTATTTCATTATTATTATTATTAAAATACGGGTCACTCGCCCACATTAGTCTCAATGTATTGGGTGCTTGTTGTATTTCTAAGCAGATCGAGTCCAGGTTTCGATATTCTGGTCAAGTTAAAGGTTTTAACTTAAATTCTTCTCTAGCGTCTCTGAGAAAGACATGAACGGAGCGCAATCAGACTTCCATTACTTCCTCTTCCTCCTCCTTTCTTTTCCTCCTCCTCTGTTATTTCCCTCCTCTTTTCGTTCCCCCTTTTCCTTCTCTCCTCCTCCTTTTCCTCCCATTCTCCTCCCCTCCTTCCTTCTCCTCCTCTTCTTCCTTCCCTTCTCCGCTTCCTTTCCTTTTCCACACCCTCCTTCTCCCCCTCTTCTTCTTACTAATGCTAGAACTGAAGGCACACAACCTAGTGGTTAGGACGCTGAGCTCATGACACCATAAAGACATGAGTTCGATTCTCGGACCGGGTGGCACACAGTGCATCTTTTTATTCGGCTAACCGCTGGGCTGTCGTAGCTCTGTCTGCTCGCCTATTTATGAGCCTATATATCATGCGTAGACTGTAACACTGCATGTTGAAACTACAAGGGAGTCTCAGCTACCGCTGAGTAAGCGATAAAGCAATAACAACAACGAGAACAATAGTGACAATAACAGGACCAACAAACACGGCAAAGAAAACATTGGATAATGTAGTACGAGACTGTGTCTTAAGCAAAAGATGTCGGTCAAGTTATGACTGGAAGCACTTTGATTATATATCTGTTCGAACCGGGCTGACTCAAGACTAAGCAACAACGCCGTCTTCGCTTTTATCTTACACTCGAAAATTTCGCTTTTTCTTTGCTGAACACTTCCTTTATGGTGATGCCATTAATGACTTTGTAGAGCAATTGGTGACTCTATAGACGTATGGCATTGACTGTATGGTAATGTTAATGGAAGACGAGGTTTTTTTTTTTTGTTGAGCCTTTCTCTTCTCTCATTTGATTTCATTCTTTTTCTCTTTTGGTGGATTCCAAGATCTTGGTTCCAGCAACAACTACTACTATTACTACTGCAGGAACTGATATAATTAAATGCAACCGAAATCTGTCAGATAAGAAACTCCCTAAAGATAATCCTTTTCCTTATCCAAACCACACCCCATCTTATGTTTTTTGTTACCATTCTCTCTGTATTTCTTCTTGGTTCCTTTTTCTTTTATATTCTAGAGTTTTCCATTGTAATATTATCTTTCCTATTTTTATTCTCTTGTTTATTATTCTACTTCTTGCATTTCGTCTTTCCGGTTTTTGCATTAGTTATTGTTTAATACGAAACTAACGATAAATGATTCATGTTGCTAACTCTATATCCTTACTTTTCCGTTTTTCATATATTGCTTTTTTTGTTTTCTTTAAAAACTGTGCCTTTGTTATTAATTTTTGTTGTTGTGTTCGTTCTATCTTTTCATTATTAAACAATACTTAATCCACCATAGCTAAATGGTGTGTGATGAAAAATAGAAAAAAAAAGAAAAGGAAGATAAACGAGGAAAAAACCCAACAAAACAAAGACAAACATAAACATTCGTATTCCACCCCGCCCTATCACCTCCCAACAAAGAATTATAAACTTAAAACATAACAAGATATATATATATATATATAGTTTAAGTGTATGCATGTACGTGTAAATATGTGTGTATATGTGCATGTATGTCAAGCGTATGCATATATTTATATACACTTTTGTATTTATGTACGCTTGTATGTATACAAGCACAAACATTTACGCAAACACACGCACACACAGACACACACATACCCATATCGTTCCCTTTCTCCTCCCCACCCCACTCATTCCCACCTGCTGCCAATCACCATCGGTCTGTCTCGACACCTTTTGCATTAACTTAATAATGAAATACTGCGCATGCTCATGCCATGAAAGGATAATTTAGT
>NC_069006.1:15798874-15801500 GCF_001194135.2 Octopus bimaculoides | reverse complement strand
CACACACACACACACACACACAGAGACGCCAGTATGCATACACATACTGCTGATGTCCAAAGGAATAGGTATAAAAGACAGAAAACCAGCCAGTCTGTTACAGTCTGTTAAAGTCTGTCATACCGGCCATGATGAAATACCACAAGGTATGGAAAATACGTATTCGCCTTTATATATTTAATCCTTTATATTGAACACTCAATATTCCATATATTCAATAAGACATATTCCATATATTCAATAAGACATTCAAAACTTCATTTCATCGTACCATCCATTTTTATATTATATATTGTATATTTCATATTCTATATCCCACATTAATTTTAGAAGAATATACATAAAACATAAAAAACAGAGTTGGAACTCTTTTAAATAAAATATATTCCTCTATACACGATCATACAAAACCCTTCTTCTGTATTTGTTTTTACTCAGATTATATATATATATATATATATATATATTACAGATGCCAGTATGCATATATATATGTATATATATATATATTCACACACGTACACACACTCGTGTGTGTGTGTGTGTGTGTGTGTGTGTGTGTGTGTGTGTGTGTGTGTGTGTATAATCACATGACCGACCAGACTATGAGATGCTGATTCACATCGCTGGTCATGGTGCGCTTTGTATCGTTTTAGCCTTCGAATAGCGTCACACTGTTGGTTAGGCGGCCCAGGCAGCATTCACACTCTGATCGAAAGGAGGACTGTAGCAATGTGAAATGAAGTATTTTGCTCAAGAACACAACGCGCCGCCCGGTCTGGGAATCGAACCCACGATCTAGCGATCGTGAGGACAACAAAGTAACTACTCGGCCACGCACCTTCACACACTCAGGGGGAGAGAGAAATATATACATACACATGTGGTGCTGAAATAAGTTGTGAAGGGTGGAGGTTCAGTAGCGTGATACAAGGAAGACCATATACATACATGTATATATATATATATATATTTCCACATTTATATGTGTATGTAGATTGCTTTTTCCTCGCACTCTGTCGGATCCGATCAACGAGACACCCTGCTCGTGAAATTAACGTGCAAGTGGCTGAGCACTCTACAGATACGCTTATTCCTAACGTGGTTCTCATGGAGATTCAGCGCGGCACACAATGTGACAAGGCTGGCCCTTTGAATTACAGGTACAACTAATTTTTGCCAGCTGCGAGGACTGGAGCAACATGAAATGAAGTGTCTTGCTCAAGGAGACAACGTGACGTCGGGAATCGAACTCACGATCTTACGATTATGAGCTGATTACCCTAACCACCAAGCCACGCGCCAATGTGAATTGTTTTACTGAAGATGAAGAACTTAGCAAATGCGAAGACTACTGCCCAATCTCCGCGAAGAATTGCACCTTTGATTCTGAGTTTCACGTCACCTGATAATTATTTTAAATGGTGCAATGAGGAATAATTGCAAATGATCAAATAAACATTTGAAGGTGATTTGATAATTAATGGAATCGATTGAATTGACCGTCGAAGGAAAACAAAAACGAATATTACTAACAAGTTAAATAAAACTGAATAAAAAGAAGCCTTACGTAGGGAAACATTGGCAGGTTGGCGGCGGTAGTGATAGTATGATAGCAATAGCGCTGGTGGCTGTGATGATTATAGTAGCGGTGGTGGTAAGATGATTATGGTGCTAATATCTGATAAGAGGCTGGAAAGCGAAAGGGTTTATTATTAACCATAATATGAACGGAGTACGGGTTTAGACAGATTTAGGAAATATCTCATTACATTCTTCCACTGAATGAATTTAAACATCACTTATGATACGAATCTTAGTAGTATCAATTTCTTAGAAGCTACTTTAGCACTAGCAACTAGCAGTTTTAGGCCTTATCACAAGCCTAGTGAAAGGCGATTCTGTGTGAATGAAAATTCCAATCATTCGCTTGTAATCTTTCGGTATGTTGTTCATGATAAAAGTAAGCTAATCTCTTCATAGTCGTTGGATGAGGCGGCCTTCAATACAACCTCACCTGACAAAGACACCCTAAAGCAGAACCATTACCAGGGCACTGAAAATATTCCCGGTAGATGTCGCTGAAGTTGGACCAGAAGGATTTTGCAGTTCAGTCGGACATTGAGTATGAACATAGAGACAAACGTAGCGAGTGAATTCTTGAACTTAGTCTCTAGACATTTTCCCTGGGAGTATAGGAATTATGGAATACCCAGTAAAGCATCCTGAAGGCTTACTATTCTTGTTATAAGAACCTAGTCTTGTTGATAAGCTAATATGAAGTGAACAATCTCTTCAAAGTCAATAGAAATGAACACCATCCAAAATATAATTGTGTAGACCCCAGCAACGTCGCTCTTAATGGTAATTGCTTGACTAAAACTACAGTGTATATGGCTAACAACCATATAGATAACAGCCCTACATATGAATGTAACCCCTGGCCGAATTCACTTGAGTATCTGGAAAAATAGTTCTTCAGAGTTTATCCAAATACATGTGGTTATTTTATATATATATATATATATACATATATATATATATTTTAAAAATAACATCGACCACTAACGTGGACAATTAATGCGCTAGAAATAGATCACTATATATATATATATATATATATATA
>NC_069006.1:15795904-15798094 GCF_001194135.2 Octopus bimaculoides | reverse complement strand
ATATATATATATATATATATATATAGATATATATGAATTCGTAGAATAGGGAGTGGTCGACTAAGCAGTGAAAAGCACCCAGTGATATTAAGACTGCTAACATAACAGTAAAGAAGAACAAATATAGCAGCAACGAAGATAACTCTTAACAAAATCACATCATTTAGAACAATTTAAACACCATACAAATGTGTAAACATCAGCGATGACTTCGATAACGACGGTGATGATGATAGTAACCATGATGAAAGCAGTACTGAACATAATAATGAAATATCTCTATAAACAAAACATATATATGCATACGTACACACACATATATCTGTTTGCATGTATATTTGTGTATGCATATATGTATTTGGGTGTGTATGTGTATATATATATATATATATATATATATATATATAATTATTATATACATACTATACACATATACTAACGCATAAGCAGACGTGTGCTTAGAATATATGTCTTTAGCTATATATAAAAGAGTAAAACATTAACTCACTATGAAAAGGATATTCAAACATTTATGAGAGTCAATCTTTCTCGTGTATATATATATATATATAAACTCATACAAACGGCGCTCTACCACAAGCTCATATACGATTACCCAACACAATTTCTTACTTGCTGACGAATCATGCGTAGTGGAATATTAAAAATATCAGCAATAATACCAACAATGCTAACAAATATCCGGAAACAACATCATGAAAAACTCCTGAAAGAGAATTTAGGTTAGCCGTCATCCATTGAGGATTATGGGTACACTTACATAATGATCACATTAAGATTTTTTTTAGACATTATTAACATGGCGTATATTATTTAGCAGTGAAAGTTCAGCCATAATTTGGTGTTGGTAGTGATGGCGGCGGTAGTGGTGGTGATAGTGTTGCTGCTGGTGGTGGTGGTGGTGGTGGTAATGGCGTTGCTAAGAAAGATAATGGAGAGTGATGGTTGCGGTGAAGTTGGTGAGGAATATGATGATGATGGTTGTGATGGTATTGTAGATGGTGATTGCAGCGATGGTGGTGACGTTGGTGATGATGATGATGATGATGATGGTAGTGGTTGTGGTGGTATTGGAGACGATTGCAATGATGATGATGATGATGATGGTGGTGGTGGTGATGCTGGGGGTGATAGTGGTTGATATTGACGGTTATGATGGAAGTTGGTGGTGATGGTGAATGGTGTTGACAGTCGAGGTGGAGGAGGGATAATAACTGTAATGGCGGAGATGATGATGACAACGATAAACGTTGGATATATTTGTAGTAATGGTGTCGCTGGTGGTAGCCGTGATATTGGTAGTAGAAGTACGATCGGTACTGATGATGATGGTTGTAATACTGTGTTGTTGGCGATAGTGGCTTTGATGTAGTAATACTAGTATTATAATGGTGCTTGTTGGCCATTATGGTGTTAGTGATGTTGTAGTTGACGATGATGATGGTGACGGACATACTCCACGTGCTATGGAGTTTTTGGCTGCCGTCGCTTTTCTTGTTGCTACTGATGTTTGTAATAATAATAATGATAATAATAATATATGGCACTGGCAATGTTTTTGATAGCCAATATTTTGCCGAAAAACACTATTACGTAAGAAACGGAAAAAATATAAAGAACAGAAACAATAACCATTATTTTATGTTTTTATGTAATGCACCCACCCCCTCCCGCCGCCTCATAAAGACCAACTAAAAATAAACAAAAACACAAGATAAAACCCTCCACCAAATCAAATGCTTAAATGTTTGCAAAGTTTCAAAAAAAAAAAAAAATCAATAGACAAAATCAAAACTAAAATACGAAGAGAATCTTGTAAAAAAAAAACAAAGGTGTCGTAAAATTTCATAAATGTTTAATAAAAATAGAAATCAAATTCAACAAAAAGAAAAAAAAAAAGAAAACTTAAACAAGTAAATAGAAGTATACTTAAAGTTAATAGAAAACGTAAAACTCCTAAGTGGAGGAGAAGAAAAGAAAGACAAAAGAAAACGAAAATTTAAAAAACAACAAAAACAATACCAACAACAAGCACTGTAGGATAAAACGGAACGATTATTATTATTATTATTATTACTACTACTACTACGTTTTATTAAATATTATTTTTCTTTTTGTTAAAATTAAAATGAAGCGTTCGAAAGTATGGTCGTCATAATCATCATCATC
>NC_069006.1:15787757-15795643 GCF_001194135.2 Octopus bimaculoides | reverse complement strand
CAGAAAAAGAAAATAAAAATTGGAATTTTACGTAATTTAAACGAAAAACTAGCCATTTTTTTTTTTCGGCGTGGGCCATTATGTAAAAATAAGATTAAACTTTTAAACCCCTGAATGACAAATTTTCATAGATATTGCAGAAGAAAAAAAAAATAAATAAAGATAAACAAATAAATAAATAAACGAATAGCAGAACTGAAAACGGTGAAGAAATGGCGATAAAGAAATGAGAAAGAACGAAGTCTTTGAATTCTATATTTCGCCTTCCATTTTTTTAAGATTCTCTTCACTAGACAGTATTTCAACAAAAACACACTCTTTTTAATAGTCTTTTTCTTTGGTTTTTGCTAATGATGTTTAGACGTAGTTCAGCCCTGATTAAGCAAACCTATGATCAAAGGCATTCTAACCATGGCCATCCCATGTTTTATTATTTTTACGCACAGTATATTTAGGCATAAGTTAGCTATTACGTCGTCTTAGGTCAATCGTAGTTTCTCAGATGCGCTGTTCGTTATTAAAACATGGACATTAAGCTTTGTTGTTGTTTCTGCTACTGTTTTTTTTTTCTTACTTAGCCCCAGGTCAACTCTGAACGAGCAGAACCGAGATCTAAAGAATATTTCAGCCGTGACCATCCCGTCTTTTCTTTATTTCTATTTTTCTATTTTCTAGACAATTTATTTACAGCTCCATTATCTTGTTTGTCGTCATGGGGCAGCAGTGATGTTAATGAAACACAGGCAATACTGCTGTTGTGATGTTTACAGTATGGCCCTAGATCAGAATAAACTAAACAAACTCATGTTCAAATTATATCCCTACCCTGACCACGCTGTACTTTCTGGGTCTAACCGTTAAAATATCGTTTGAGGGAGATTTGGCTGATTTTCCTTGTAGACTGACGTCCACGTAGAGGTTTCAGCATTGGCCTATCTATCAATCTATCAATCTATCTATTTATTCACCTCTCCATTCATTTGTCTATCTATCTATTCATCACTCCATTCATTTGTCTGTCTATCTATTCATCCCTCTATCCATTTGTCTACCTATCTATCTATCCCTCCCGCCATCTATTTGTCTGTCTATCTATCTATCTATCTATCTATCTATCCGTCTCTTTCTCTATCCGTCTCTTTCTCTATCCGTCTCTTTGTCTATCTATTTCTCTATCCGTCTCTTTCTCTATCCGTCTCTTTGTCTATCTATTTCGTTCTCTATCTCTTTATCTATCTATCTCTTTCTCTATTTATAGTTAGAATAGAAGGGACAATTCTTCCCGGCGAGGAAGCAGTTTCATCCTCGTCGGTAATCTCCGAGTTGTTTGATATGAAATCCTTCTTTTTAGAGATAGTATCGTCTGACTCGAGGAAAATGTCTTTGCCGTTTCTGCTAAGTACCAAACGGTTTCTATACACCTCTTTGCATAAATATATTCGTTATTACGTAAAGAAAATTAGATGTTTAAAATTTCTATTTTTTGCTTTTTTGCATGTTTTCTCAAGTAAAAATATGTAAAAAGGCAAATAGAATTTCGTTAAAAATACATAAAGGTAAAAGATAAAAAAAAAATACTAAAGCATTTTAAACAAAAACGTGAATCAACGAATAAAGTTTATTACATAACTTTTCATTTTGCTTAGCTAGATATAGCCTGGGCTAATACTTGAAAAAAATTGCAACTGAAAAATGGGTTAATAACTGCGTATAGAAGAAATGATGTAATAGGGGTTTATGTTTTATATTTTGTTTTGTACTTAGATTGTTTGAGTTTCAGTTATGTTCTAAATTATTATTTTTTCCTGTTTTATTTCCTTCGTAAAGGGACACTTACCGTAGAACAAAGAACGAATGCGTTTACGCTTGCACGTGAGTGCACTTACGTAACATTTATGTATGTACGTACATATATATATATATATATGTGTGTGTGTGTGTTTGTGTGTGTGTATACAATATGATTTCATAATAACATTGATAACGTAAGGATTAATATTTGAGTAAATATATAAAGGACATTATGAATAGATATTCAAATTTTTAAGTGACGTTTTTCTTTTTATTGGTTTGTCGTTTGCATTTTTGCATTTTAAGAAAATTGTGTTGTTTTAAGTTGTTTAATTAAATATATGTGAGAATAAAAATACAAGAAATAAATATAAATACTAAACAATAATAAATTAAAAACAATATGGGAGAAATTTATGGATGAAGGGGAAAGAAGAGTGTTGAAGTGGATAGTCGAGGTTGGCGCATTTCGAAGGGTGGAAAAATTTCTTTAAAATGAAAAATAGGGAAAAAAATGTTAATCTAGTCATCAACAAATATATAGAAAAGAAAGAACTAGTACTTCGCTGCATCCCGCCCCCTTTAAAAATAAATTTTTGAAATATAAAGACACAAAAAATTGAAATGAAAAGAAAAGTATAACACAAACATGCATAAGATTAAAGCCACAAAAATGAGAAAAATCAAAATCTCTCTGGCTCCCCACCCGGAAAATTGACCAAAAATACTCCTTCCAGCATCCAAGAAATAGCTTTAAAATTTAAAACAAAAAAAGTGCAAAATAATTTCTTGAGGCCATAACGAGTTGGGATATGCATGGGGATATACTACAAGAAAACTGAGAAATATATAACCAAAAACGCACAAATAAACAACAACAAAATGAGATTCAAGAATAAATAACAATAACAGAAAAAAACAAACAATATTCGTAGAATAATAATAACGCCATAATAACATCAGCAGCAACAACAACAACATAATGACAGCACTAACAACAGCCATAATACTAAGAGTAATGATGGAGATCTAAAATTTAACTGCAAAGTTGGGGTGAAATTAGGTTTTTAATCCTCCATCAAACGTTTCGAAAATTATATTCCAGGCATCATCTTCATCGTAAATTTTGTTTAAACATAATTTTTTTTCTGCTTTTTTTTTTGCTTCACATCAGTTTTGGCTGAGTTAAGTTGTTCTGATAAAAGCCTTCTTGTATCTGTGACATCGATAATATCCTGCATTTGACTGTGGACTTTGGTGAAGAATCCTGGAATTAAAAAAAAAAGCAAAGTTTTAAAAGCGGAAAAATTATAAAAACCAGAGTGCTAATCAAACTACAAAAATCTAATAACTAATAATGTATAGAAGTGTACACACACACACACGTGTATGTATGTATGTATGCATATATATATATATATATATATATATATACGCACGCACGCACGCACGCACGCACGCACGCGCGCGATAGGTTTCTTTCGGTTTCCGTGTACCAAATCCACTCAAAAGGTTTTGGTCTGCTATAGTAGAAGACACTTGCCCAATGTGTCACACAGTGAGGCACGGAACCATGGTGCCATGTGGTTGGGAAACAAGCTTCTTACTACACAGCCACACCTGTATATACACACACACACACAGTATATTATATTATTCTGTTATGCGTTTCAAACCATTGGCTGCGGCCATACTAGAGCACCCATATATATATTTGTGTGTGCGTGTGTGTGTTACTGAAGAGCGTAGGCTCGAAACGTCGACAACGTATATTATATTAGACATAACCAACATCAGCAACTTTATCACCACAACCATCACAATTACCATCAGCAGGAACATCACAACAACCACTACCACGATAACGACCACTGCTAATACACCCTCTGTCACAACCACCATCGGCAATACTAGCAATATCATCGGCGCCTCCACCAGCCATGAGATATACTATCACTACCACAGCCATCACAACCGTCCAACAGCTAGCATCACCAATAACATCAACACCTATACCGCGATCACCGTCTCTACCACCACCGCCGCCGCCGCCGCCACGAACACTATCAATGTTCTCTCTCCGTTACAACAAGCCAAAGGAGATAACCTCTACGAAGCGCTGACATCTAGAAATAACAGCCACAGACAAACTAGTGATGACCGAAATATTTGATGGTCTAGAATAAGCAATAACATGTACCACACTGTTGCACCTTATACCCACGTGGTAACAGAGCATACGCATTACTGGCTCAACTTGTCTGCTTGAAAATCTTATAGTCCCGAGGAAAGAAATAAAGGAAGGACACTCTGGATAATGGTTTTCATATTTTTCCTTAAAAAGACATGATGGTCATGGCTATAACGCTTTTAGTCGTGCTCTGCCAGATCAAGGCAAACCAGAGGCTAAACAAGAACAGCAAAACGAATCAAATTTCCAATGGCACATCAATGAAGTTATCTCAACGTTTTTCACTTTGTGTAAGAAATAGCGACCAAATCTCCCTCTAGAAGATACTTTGCAGTTACGAAAAATACCCCGACACAATGTTTTCAGAAGTAGTAGAGACACATAACAGGCGAGGTGGTCACGACTGGAATGCCTCGTATCATAAATCTGTCAGATCAGGTCTGGACTAAGGTTAACAAAAAAAAAAACAGCAGCAAAATATTTGTGATACCCATCTCGTCTATATTTGCTTCAAAATCCTTCTTGAACATCCATACCTACACGCCATCTCGTGGCTGATTTCAAATATTTAGACATTTTTTTCTTCTATCTTACTGGCTTCCTTTCTTCTTTTCTTCCACACTTCTTGACTTCTTTTTTCTCCCTCATTCCTTTCTTTATCTCCCCTCTTTCTCAAACATTTATTTCCTTTCGTCCGTTCTTTCTTCTATTTGACTCCCTCCTCTTCCTCTTTCTCATTTCTATTTCTCCGCTGTGTGCGATTCCTCTCCTCTCATTTCGTTCTTTCTTTCTTTCTTTCTTTCCATTCTTTCTTTCTTTCAATATATGGAAATATCTCAGGACAATAATCCAATCTGAACGACAAATGTTAGATTATTAAATGTGGGGCTTCGCTTGACTATTAAATTTATAGGAGCTAAATCAAATTTCATGTCGGAAGCTTAAGCAAAAATGGCTCTCTTTGCATGCATGCATACATACATACATGCACACATACATACATACATACATGCATACGTGTGTATATATATATATGTATTTTTGTGTGTGTATGTATATATGTGGATATGTATTTATATATATCTGTATACATGTGTATGCATACATATATGCTTATACTTATATATATATATATATATATATATATATATATATATATATATATACGCTTATTTAAAGGCACATGCACGTGCACTTACACATTCAGATATATGAGTTACATGAGTGTGTTTGTACTTGTGTGAAAGTTTATAGTGGCGTATATGCATAATATTCCTGTGAAACTGTAGGATTTACTATTAAATCAGAACATATGCTACTGGAAAACCGACATTCTGTCGCGATAACACATGTATTGTTGAAGCCAGATTACTTCCCTTTAGCCTCTTTAATATCCATGTTATAGGAATAAACTTACTAGTATCCAATTTTCTATCGTCCAAAACGGGGCATCTATGGCGAAAGTTTGATTTTGTATGTAATCGATGCATATCAGGTTAAGTCAATCTTATCGTGTCGTTAAATGGCTAACAAAAAATAATTTTGTTTCATGGCAGTTAAAGAGGCAATTAAGTTATTGCTAACTTACTTAGAGCATGGATCGTTAGAAAGTTAACATCAGATATTTATGCGGCAAGGTATTTAGCCAGATTGATAGTTAAGCCAGTGTTATAAGTATTTAAGGCAGAAAATAGCAAAAAGCTGTCTCACAAGCTTCTTAGAATGAGTTAATACATTCTTTCCATATACTCAGAAGTACAATAATGTTTTTAACTGAAACAATGTCAAAGTTAGCTGCAATTTTCCAAAAACGTCGGTAGTATCGTATCTTAAAAAACGCACTTATCTTCTATTTGTTTAGATAATTTAATACTTCCATATATAACACGTATGTATATCCTTCATATATGATACGAAACCGCATTAAAGTCCAAATCCAAATGGAAGAAGCACAAACACGAGCGAGGTTCTTGTCATTGTTGGCGGCTCACCTTACTGAGGTGTCAGGTGGTGCCCACGAGGGTGCTTGGCTGTTAAAACGCCTTAGCTTCGTCGTCGGCTGTGGTAATGCCACGAACGAGTTGTCTTGTTTCAGTAGGTTCCATTGAATCTTGTGATGTGCGGATAATTGAAGCACTTAGTGTTGGATTGATGTTTTTTCTTTGTTTTTCTTCCTCTTTTACCTCTTCTTTCTTTTTTCACCGATGTTTGTGTTTTCTTCGGCTCTGGATTTGTATTTTAATGAGGTTTTGTATTATGTGTGATGCAATGTTTCCCACATTCTATTATTCTTTTACTTGTTTCAGTTATTTGACAGCGGTCATGCTGGAACACCTCCTTTAGTCGAGCAAATCGACCCCAGGACTTATTCCTTGTAAGCCTAGTACTTATTCTATCGTTCGCTTTATTGCCGAACCGCTATGTTACGGAGACGTAAACAAACCAGCATCAGTTGTCAAGCGATGTTGGGGGTGGACACACACACACACACACACACACACACACACACATATTTACATACATACATACATATATACGACGGGCTTCTTTCAGTTTCCGTCGACTAAATCCACTCACAAGGCTTTGGTCGGCCCGAGGATATAGAAGACACTAGCACAAGGTGCCACGCAGTAGGACTGAACCCGGAATCATGTAGTTTGTAAGCAAGCTACTTACCACAAAATTTCGATCACGTGATTCTGTTAGAGTAGAGTTATTTCTCTTCCTTTTAGTTTTTTTTTAGTTATACTCCCAGAGAGAATTTTTGTCTACTAAATCTATGAATAATCTCAATTAATCGAAGTTTTTCTTCTCCCTATATTTCATATGTGATGTTACACTGTATGTATATGTTTATCAACTGTTCAGTTATTTGTTATGAGTCAACATTTCCCATGTGAATGTGTGTGACATTCAGTAATTCTAACCATAGCTACGACATGATGATGCTGGAGGTATTGATTCATTTATGATTATCTATCTATCTATCTATCTATCTATCTATGTCTGTCTCCCTCTCATCATACACACACTAACACACACACACACACTAACATACACACACACTAACACACACACACACACAAACATACACACACACAGCTCTTACACACACTCTCTCACACACATACACACACTCTTTCACACATACATACACACACACTCTAACGCACACACTCTAACACACACACTCTCGCACACACACATACACACACATGCAGATAAATGCATGCTCACATTGCTATATTATAAATTTATACAGCTCTTTTAATAATATATCGTAATACAGTTGATTCGAATGAATGGCTGCCAAAATTAAAATTAAAATGGAAACAAAGAGAAAAAGCAAGCTAAACGAATAAAATCGATTACAGCCTCTCTGTAATTACGATAAAAAATATTTTAAACACTTTCAATTAATACTGATTTTTACGATCATTTGTTTTGTTCGAACTTCCAATGTCGTATTGTATGGAGAAACGCTTAATTTGATCGAAACATTGGGTGCTAATGAATTGAATTTTATAGTCAACACTGGATTGTTTTATGTTTAAAGTGAAAGAAAAAATTTAAGAAAAACATGGTAATTATTAAAGAAATAATTATTTTGATTGACAACGAGACCAATGAATCGAATCCTTTGGCTATTAGGTCAATATCTGTGTTATATAATGCTGCACAGTCGTTAATGTGTTATGTTAAATAATACAACGCGGTCATAGTTGTGCTGTATTAAATAATACTAAATAGTTGTAAACGTGTTATATAATAAATATAACACGGTCATAGATGTGCTATATAAAATAATTCAACAAGGTCGTAGATGTGTTAAATAATATAATATATAGATATGAAAGTATTATAAAATATTGTATAAGTATATAAGTATATGTAAAATATTATA
>NC_069006.1:15786026-15787747 GCF_001194135.2 Octopus bimaculoides | reverse complement strand
ATATATATATATATATATATACAGGGGTATGTCTGTATACAAACACACACATACGTACGTACATATATACATGTATGCGTACGCACACACTCTGCATTTGTGGCTTTTGTATGAGTGTAAAAACACTATACTCGCCGATAATACCATTACGTATGCATTTTCATGTTTGTCTACACTCATACACACACACACACACACACATATGCGTACATATATACTTATAACAGGTCCATAAATCACGTATATTCATAAAAATCAGTAGAATAACTGGATGGAAGTAGTGTTTCAATATAATTTTTTTTTATTAGATCGTGTTACCTTGTACTTCATAATAAGATTTTTCCTATATATTGCATAGTATAGCATCAAATATTTGTTATTATCACACAATGTGATATGGAAGGTAAAAATATGGGTTAGGCTATACATACATACATACGCACACAGTCACACACGCGTGCACAACTATATGTATGTATAAATATACATTCATACATGGATATGTATGCACATATGTATACATAGAGGTATGAATAAGTATTTGTATATGTATAAACATGAACGCATACACATATGGGGAGAGACAGGAAACTAAGAGAAAAAAGGAAATAACGTGTGTATGTTTGTTGTATGTGTGTTTGTATATATATATATATATATATATATATATATATATATATATACAGCCTTCATAATATTTATGTATAGATAAATATTAAATATAACATAGCGAAGCACATATGTATAGCGTCATGTCGACAGGGATCGCTAAGCATTCCTTTGATCTGTGACCGACATAAACCAGCAATGTCATATGTAGAACATACGTCATTGCAATGACGTATGTTAATTGGTTGAAATGCGCTAAAGCAAAACAAAATAGCAATCAACATCGAAAGGGGAGAGATGAGGAAAACGAAGAGCAACAGTAACGTCGTTTAACGATGAAGAAATGAATCGTGTGAAATCGTAGAAGAGAAGTGAGGAGGAGGAGGAGGAGGAAGGGTAGGTGGGAGAGATTGTGCGAGAAAGAAAGATTAGGGAATGTGAGAGAGAATGTGGCAGATTGAAAGTGGAGAGCGAGAGGGGGAGAGACAGAGGAGAGAATGAAAGTGAAAGTGAGATATATGGGTGAAAGAATTAGACACCATCAAACTGTTTGAAGTCATCGCTTGACATTTGGCGTTCAGGCTTACACACACACACACACACACACACACACACACACACACACACACACACACACACACACACACACACACACACACCTATATATATACATATACATACATATATACCATACGCATACATCGGCATACACCTACAAACATACGGATATTTGTATATAAACATATACATTGACATATTATCTTCATATTTCTGTACGTTTACGATATATATATATATATATATATATATAAAAACAAATAGTAAATGAGTATATGCATATATACGTACAGGTATGTGCATACCGACATATATATATATATATATATATGTGTGTGTGTATATCTGAGTGAACATACACGTGTGTGTGCGTACGTGTATGTTTTTGTATATCCATATGTATATGTATGTGCAGAAAACAAATTTTATGATGATTTTAAAATATAAGATCTTAAACTTATCGGAGGAAAATATTTAGTATGGCAGACACGTATAGATGTATAAACACACACACACACACACTCTTTCTATACACTCATACACACACACACACA
>NC_069006.1:15778173-15782200 GCF_001194135.2 Octopus bimaculoides | reverse complement strand
ATCGTGTGTTGAAACAGATGTTGTTGTACTTGGGGATGGTCATATTGCCAGTTTAGCCAATAAAAACACACGCACTGTATATTTGGTGTTAATTTTTTTTTTTTCAGCTTTATATTACATTAATCTTAATCTTAATCTTAATCTTATTTCGGCCAGAGTTCTTTCGTCACACTTCTGTGACCTCATCAGTGGTCCTTTGTTTCCTTCTTTCTTATGTGTGTCTCACCTTGCTATATATATATGAAATCTTTCATTCAACCTCTTCTTTTCCAGTCATTTGCTATTTTGGACCACTGAACGCAACACGTTTTGTTTTTAATTCTCTCTCTATTTATTTCCTTTTATTCTTTTCTGATGAAGAACATAGACTCGAAGCGTAAAAGACTTCCATTTCTCCCGAGCGTTAAACTAATACACTTGATTGTTGTTCCTACACCTATCTTCGTCTTTGTCTTTATATAAATATATATATATATATATATATATACACACACACACAACAAATTAAATAGACAGTTTTAATTGACAATCTAATGATTTATTTACATTATAATATAACATAATATACTATGAATATAATATAACATAAAAAAATTGATTTATAAACAATTCATATTCATTTATATAAGTCTCTTCAGAGCCTTGGTTCAAAAGAGAGACAAAATTCCTTGTGAAAGGACGGCTAGATTGCGAAAAAAATTTTTGGGGTAATATAGCAGTCCTTTCTCATGGAATTTCGTGTCTTTTGAACCAAGGTTCTGAAGAGACTTATATAAATGGATATAAATTATTTTATAAATCAGTTAATGTATATAAGTCGAAACAAATTGTTGGCTTTTTTGGTTTCGTAATAATTTTTTATATAATCTTGTATCATATCATATTATATTCATAGTATATTATGTTACATCATAAAATAAATAAATTATTAGATTGTCAATTGAATCCCTCTATTTAATCTATTGTTTGTAATTTGCTTTATACCCCTATATCTGTGGTATTCAACTGAAGTACCAGTGAACTGGATGTTTTACACACCCCTTTGAAGGAAATTCTTTCCTTAGTTTATTATATATATATATATATGTGTGTGTATATGTGTGTGTTTATTTGTATAGATAGTAAGAAACTCTAGGAAGAGCTGAATAGCAGATCTTCAGAGAAGAAGCCCTTTGACGTCACATTCTGTGCCACTGTTTGCACTGCAACCGTCCTGGATGGTTAAGGTGCCCCAGTGCCACGTTAGATTGACTCTTATAACTAGAGCTCAGTCGAATGACGACAAATGTCAGTAGAGTAAATTATGCATTTGAAATTCAGTTCCATTCCTTCTTGACCAGATTCAGTTGCAACAATTCTTAGTTGCTTCTGCTATTGCCTTAAGAGCTCTGTCTGTCTGTCTGTCTGTCTGTCTATCCGTCTATCGTTCTCACTATGTCTCTTTTACTTCGAACAAAAACTTCATGCAACCTGTATCATCGTATAATCTTCCTTTTTCACGTACATTCAAATTGTTGATAATATTTATGCACCTGGATACTTTAATCATTATAGCAGGAAAAATTAGCCTTTCAGGTTCATGTCACTCTCCAGGGTATCAGAAAATATCTTTGAGGCTCCATTTCAATAATCAGTGCCTTTTAAGACTTCACTTTATCATGCAATTTAAACAGGAGCCGATGAAATGTCAGCATGGTAATTTTGAGTGCTGAAAATTGCATCCAAGGGATTTTGTAACTTTTATCTTCTCTCTTTCACATGTTTCTGTTATTTGATTGTGGTCATAAGGGGCACGCCTTAAATTTTTTTTAGCCGAATGTATCAAGCCCAGTACTTATTTTTTTTAAGGTCTGGTACCCGCATGGTTCCGGGTTCAGTCTCACTGTGTGTCACCTTGCGCAAGTGTCTTCTACTATAGCTTCGAGCCTACTAAAGCCTTATGAGTGGATTTGGTAGAAGAAAACTGAAAGAAACTCGACGTGTGTATATATATATATATATATACATGTATGTATGTATGTATGTATGTTTTTGTGTCTGTTTGTCCCCCCACCGTCGCTTGACAAGCGATGTTGGCGTGTTTACCCGTCGTAACTTAGTGGTTCGACAAGAGACCGATAGAATAAGTACGAGGCGTACAAAAATAAGTCCTGGGGTTGATTTCTTCGACTATAGGCGGTGCTCCAGCATGGTCGCAGTCAAATGACAAACAAATAAAAGGAATACCTACAGACCTATAAAGAAACTTGAAACCTGTCACGTGTGCTGTGAACAAGTGCGTGTGTGTGTGTGTGTGTGGACGTGTGTATATATGAAGTCTGTGTGTGTGTGTGTGTTCCTGTATATTATATTATATGGTTGTTTGAATATATTAATTGGGAAGGCCCTGAGGATGTGTAAGTCATTCTTGCTTTGCAATAAGATGACCCAGAAACATAAAATGTGGGAAATGTGCTAATAACAGAGATTATAGAGTAAATAATTTTCCGAAAGGAAGTCGTGTGACGTTGAGATTATATTGGAACGTTCATCGATATTATATTAATCAGGAAAAAAATCACTCGATGTTAAATCGATATGAAAATTACAACAAAGACAATCAAATTTATATTAATATAGAGAACATCGTGGACAGGTTACACGAGCAATGTTTGTAGATATGTGTGTAGTTAGATAATAAAGTCAATTGATATAGACGGGGAAGAAAATATGAAAATAAAGACAGAATACTAGGGAACATTTTTCAGTTTTGGAATAGATGAATCCTCAATTTGTTGTTCAAAGCAAATGTTTTCTTGCAACAGGTATTTTTTTGTTAGATTTTCTATTCCTGTATTACACATGCATGCATGTTGGTATGTGAACTCACAGGCGTGCATCTGTTTACACTCCTGCTTGCACACGTGCACATGCATACATAATCGTACATTATATGAACATTCATGTATACGTTTATATAAATATGCATCCTTTTTTACAAGTTTATGTAGACTGTCACACACACACACACACGCACACACACACACACACACACACACACGCACACACACACACACACACACACACACACACGCACACACACACACACACACACACACAGTCACGCAGAATACACTCGAATGCTAATCCCCATATTCACGCACATAATGCCTCTTTCCTTTGCTTTGTATGGATTTTTGTGCCAAAACAAATTCTTTTTAGCACCAATTTATTAAATTTATTTTACCACCTTTATCATCACCTTTTATCACCTTTCATCATTCACCATTTATCGCTATTTATCACGATTTGATTTATCTTGTTTTTATCTCACTGATTTATTCATCAATCATCGAACTTAATTTATAGGTTTAATGTAATTCGCCTTCTTCATTCGTTTCGTTTCTTTTTTTTTTTTTTGTTTCAAATGTAACTTACCTGACTCATCTTGCTTTTTTATCCTCGGCTTACATTTCAATGGCTATTCATAAGAACGAACGAGCCTGCTTGTATTTCTTTGACATGCATGAGTATAGTGCATGCGTGCGCACGTGTAAATGCGTGAATATATGTGTATTTATAAACGTGAACACGAAGACATACATGTGTTCGCGTAAGTGTGATCATGTATGGTTCTGAATATATATAAATATGGATTACAGGGATATGTGTATGCACGTGTACACAGGTGTTATAAGCGCACATGCATGTACATTTGCGCTGGGAACACATTCATAAGAACATTCGAGGATATTACACGATGTGTATGTAAAAATGCCTCATAAATGCATGCCAATGTTTATGAGCATCCGAGTTCATTACGTGCAAATTTATACGCATGAGTGTGGGATATCTCATACGTATATATATATGTGTGTGTGAGAGAGAGAAAAAAGTTTGCACAAACAGATATGTGACTTTATAAGCCTGCAAATGCAAGTATATCTACATGAACTTATACATGTGTTTGCATACAATGCGCGAATGTTTACACATGTGCATGCATGCATTCTATACCTCAAACCATGACTAATGTGTGTATATATAT
>NC_069006.1:15773415-15778163 GCF_001194135.2 Octopus bimaculoides | reverse complement strand
ATATATATATATATATATATATATATATATATATATCTCGACATGCATAAAAGTGAGAGACGAAATAGGAAAATGTTGCAAAAACCAAATGTTAAATCTCAGATAACATTTTAACCCATTACACTGCCTTGCATTTTTTGTACTTTCCTAAATGTATATATTATAAATTGAATATAAATGCAAGAACACACAACTATGTACTCATCAAACAATGTTCATGGAGTTTTTTTTCGCAGTTTTCTCTACATTAAGATAAACTGGATTGACTTTTCGTATTATATAATCTCATTGTCGCACGACGGCTTTAATGCAAAATTATTTACCTGGGAAACTCGGTTCATTGAATATTTCTAACGCTGTATATGGCTGATTTTGCTCCAATTTCCATAAGTGTCCGTGGGCCGGAACCGTAAAGCATAGGCTTTACGGTTCCGGCCCACGGACGCTTAGTGAAGGTACCTCCCGACTCTCCCCCTCACTCACACACACACACACACACACACACACACACACAACCAGACATATTTACTAGAAAATGAAGCTTCATGAATCGTGACTCTGATCGATCACATTGTTGATTATTGAAATGATTGGTAAAAATGTGCTGTGCACAAATACACACTTCCAGCCTCGTTTCGATCATTAGCCTGCGGCCGTGCTGGGGCACCGCCTTGAAGAATATTTAGGGTAATCTTTCGACGCTATTACTTATTCTTTTAAAGCCTGGTACTTATTCTGTCGGTTCTTATGCCGAGCTGCTTAAAGGGCCGTTAACACACCAGCACCAGTTGCCAAGTGGTGGTGGGGAGACACAGACACAAAGACACACACATACACACACACATATATATATACATATATGCGACGGGCTTCTTTCAGTTTCCTACAACCAAATCCACTCACAAAGCTTTGATCAGTCCGAGGCTATAGTAGAAGACACTTGCCCAAAAGCCATGCAGTGGGACTGAACCCAGAGCCATGAGTTGGGAAGCAAGCTTCTTACCACACATCCACGTGAAACGACGGAGGCAGTATAATATCAAAACGTAATCTTTATATCCAACTTAACACGAATGCCTTGTTAGAACAATCATTGGAACAATTATTAGCCTTTAGATACGTACGTAAAAGAGATATTTTTGGCAATAAGTGAACCACTAAGCATTCCATGTGAATGCTAGAAATAGTAACCAAAATATACCTCAAATTGTAGCCAACCATTTTTAAAAACGAACACACTGGAAAATAAAATTCTTGATATTCTGTCTGAAAAATAATCGCCACGTAATTGCTATGGATGATAACCACTGTGTTAGGAGTGACGGGTTTTAAAACAACGATGAAATATGAATTTCTTTCATAAACCCATTTTCCTCAATATTACTTGGTAGTAGCGTGAACGGGATGTATAAATGTGATGTTGCGATGTTCATCAAGTCTTTAATAACACATCCATTACAGCTCGGGGAATCCCCGCTACCACCACCGCCAGCGATAAACAAAAACTGACATTTGCATCGTAAGTGAAGCGAATTTGGACCGCCGAGCGAAGCGGACTCGGTTCGACGCGAACCTCGTACGATCGGCGCAGCACAATTGAACCGTCCTCAAGAACCTCCCATTAGCCACCAGTCCTCTCCAACACACCAAGCAAGATACATTTAAATAATTAAAAATGGGAAGAATATCATAAATCAAGATGGCGACACAATACCTCAAGGAATCGTTAGTTACTCCGTTACCGCGCCGCATCTATATTTTAACGAAAATTGCCTCCTCCACCACTAACGCCACCACCATCAGTTCCATCACCACTACGAGATGTAGAGCATCCCTCTTTCCCTTTTCCCTGTTCCTTTTGTTCTTATTTTCTATCTATCTATCTATCTATCTATCTATCTATCTATCTATCTATCTATCTATCAGTCTGTCTGTCTTTATATCATTGTTTTTCTTGTATTGCTTTATAGTACACTTTTACGTATGTACACACACACGTGCATTCTAGCATACAGCATACATACTCATACGGGTATATATATATATATATATATGTGTGTGTGTGTGTATGTGTGTATACACACACGCATACATCAGACGTACACCCACACATGCACGCACAAATGAACACATAATTTTTACATGTGTGGAATGATGAATGCATTCTTCAAGCAGTGCTTTATATTTTGTCATGTAGCCTTTCTCTCTGTTTCTCTCTCGCTCTCACACACACACACACACCTCATTCTCTCTCTCTTTCTTTCTCTCTCTCTCTCTCTCTCTCTCTCTCTCACACACACTACACACTTCTCTTCTCTTCAAACTTCATAAATTCCGAAAAACGGTTCACTCTACCGAGACCTTAGTATGGTGGTGGGTATTATTTTAAAAGGTCCACTGACGTTCAATAATTGGACGTGAATTTAAAATCAATCATTCTACTTTATTACACCACCACCACCACTACTACTACTACTAATACTACTACTACTACTAGTGCTGCTGTTCTGTTGCTGCAAATTTATTTTATATATTTTTAAGTTTTTAGACCTTTTGCTTTTGTGTGAGTATAGACGGAAGGTGACCACCTCAGATTTGGCAAAACGGTTAATCCGGTGAGGTTATGGAACTGTTGGTACCGGAAATTCGGTCTGGCACTTGTACATATAATGCTGAGACAGGGTGGTCACCAGATGATTAAACAGCCTTTTACTACAGTCTGAATTCGAACCAGTGAAGGCGCATGGCTTAGCGGTTTCGGGCATTCGGCTCACCATTGCAAGGTCGTGAGTTCAATTCACGGCGGCGCGTTGTGTCCTTGAGCAAGACACTTTATTTCACGCTGAATCTCCCCAAGAACTACGTTAAGGGTACGTGTGTCTGAGGAGTGCTCAGCCACTTGTACGTTAATTTTACGAGCCGGCTGTTCCCCGTTGATGGGATCAACTGGAACCCTCGTCGTAAATGACGGATTGTCAGGTACTGTTACTAATCAAGCCAAGAGATTTATTTTCCTCCTTTTACTTGTTTCAGTCATTGGACAGCGGCCATGCTGGGGCACTGCCTTAAAGGCTTCAGTATTCATTTTAAGCCTGGTACTTATTCTGTAAGTGTCTTTTACCGAACTACTAATTCGCGAGGATGTAAACAAGCCAACACCGATTGTTAAGCGGCGCGGGGGAGGAATTCACAAACACAGACACGCACACGATATATACAGGCATAAATAAATAAATATATATTTATATGACGGGATTCCACACAGTTTCCATCTCCCAAATTCATTCCCAAGTCACTGGTAGGCCCGGAACTATAGAAGACATTTGACCAAGGTGCCGTTCAGTGGGATTGAACTGATGACCATATGGAGAGGAAGCTTCTTAACCACACAGCCTCGTCTACATCTCGTTAGTGGCATTTAATTGACGTAGTATGTGTGGAATCCGTCCAATGCACTGCACTGGAAATTCAAACACCACCGTACCAATTATTTCCCCAAGATCCCTGGTGGACTGGAAATCAATAAACCAATATTAGTGCTTCATGCATGGAAAGTTCTTTAAAAAAAAAATGTTTTCGAGTTATTATTTTTGAAACAATACAGAGAACTACTGCTTAACTCGTTTCATTTATTATAGTTCTTTATCATTTATCTTGTACTTAATTCAGTTATTTGACTGTGGCCATGCTGGGGCACCGCCTCGAAGGTTTTAGTCGAATGGTTTTCAACTGGGGTCCTTAGGGTCCTTGGAAGTCCACATAAGATTTTGTTGTTAAAATTTTTGCGCAATAAATTGGATAGACTTCTACAATATACTAAAATATTTCAGCATGTGTTAATGTATTTGTTCCATCTCCCAACGATATGGCACCAACGCCTGCTGTACTGGCTCAAGTTGGCGGTGCAATCAACTGAATTATATATTTTAATGTTTTGTACTGATTAAGTTTTATTAGTTAGTTTACTTACAGATTAAAATCAGGTGCGTTCGCAATACGGATCACTGTACTGAAATATACGCTTTGAGGGGGGTGGGGGGCTTTTGTTGTTTCCAGTTTCATGTCAGTATATTTTCTGAAATGTATGCATTTATTGAAAAGTTCAGATCTTACTTTTAAATAATTTCTGTTGTTTGGCATTTATTAAGATAGAGTTTTGTCCGAATTGCATAAACTGTAATTTATGTAATATATACACACGCAAACGTACATGCACAAACACGCACGCACGCGCGCGCGCGTGATGGGTTTTTCACTAGTTTCCTTCTACCAAAATTTTCGTATAAGGCCTTGGTTGACTTGTTATTATAGAAGATGACACTAACCCAATGTACTACCTGGTGGGACCGAACCCAAAACGATTTGAATCTCCCTCTTGGTAACGATATTGGCTTGTTATTGTAATTCATATGTCGTTTTTATTGGTGGCGCCCTCTTGTTGGCTATTCTGATATATAAAGGCATTTCAGCTATGACCATTCAGTCTGAGTGACATTTAAAACTACATTATCTAAAATATGATCTTGCTTTTTTTTTTAATGCAAAAAGCGATAAAGTATAATTCGAAGCAGATTTTGCAGTTGTTTCTAGCAGGTTGAGTGACCATATAGGACAATAGTTATCAACCCTGGTGGGGTCCATATAAGATTCTGTTGTTAAAGTCTATGCGCAATAAATTGGTTATATTTCTACAATACACAAAATATTTTAACAATTTTTTAATACAATTCCTAATAATATTATTAATA
>NC_069006.1:15770240-15773405 GCF_001194135.2 Octopus bimaculoides | reverse complement strand
TTAACAATTTTTTAATACAATTCCTAATAATATTATTAATACAATTCCTAATAATATTATTAATACAATTCCTAATAATATTTAATGATAAAAATGAGATTTTTGAACATTAAATATCTCTGGAGTTCCAGTAGAATAAAATAGGAATCAAAGGGATCCATAGATAAAAAAAATGGTTGAGAAATACTAGAAGGTATTGATGAGGACGATGACGGTTTTTGATGGTGGTTATAACGATTGTTGTGGCGGTGGTGCGGGAAGTATTGGTGGTTGTGCTAAAGGTTCTTTGGATGATGATGACGATGGCTGGTGTTGGTAGTAGAGATTGTTTTTAATGATGATGGATTTGGTGTTGGTGAAGATATTAACGGTGATTTTGATGATGGTGGAGATGGTGGTAATGCGAATGGTTGTTTTGTTTTTATGAAAACGGTAGTGGTGCGGGGTAGTCGTAGTAGTAATTTTAATGGTAGTGTTGGTTGGATTGTTCAGGTAATAATTGTCCTCGTTATAAGTTGATATTTGACACCCTTTTCGTGATGATGATGATGATGATGATGATGATGATAATGGTAGTGATTGTGGGGCAATGGGGTTTGAAGTGTTTGTGTGTGTTGGGGGTGGGCAGTGTTGTTTAGTAGCTTCAGAGTGACAAATATGAAGGGAAGGTTTTTATATGGGTGACAATACATAGCAAATGAGATGGTGATGCTTATGGTAATGTTCGTCTGTCTGTTTGTCGTGCTGCTGTGTACGTGCGTATTGTGTTGCAGATGAATGATATTTGGTGAGGACAGAAAAGTGAACTCTGCAGTTGTGCATGCGCGCGCGCGCGTTTGTGTGTTGTGGAAATAAATCTTCTTTCCACGCCGCTTACCTTTCCCGTTTTTCTCAATCCCTTTAACTAACTCCCTGTCCATATGGGTCCTCCTGTCATAGGCATTTATTGAGTATCAAAAGCTACAAGAAAACCAATAATAATAGTAATAATAATAATAGTAGTAGTAGTAGTAATGATAATAATAATAGTAGTAGTAATAATAATAATAATAGTAGTAGTAGTAATAATAATAGTAGTAGTAGTAGTAGTAATAATAATAATAATAGTAGTAGTAGTAGTAATGATAATAATAATAGTAGTAGTAGTAATGATAATAATAGTAGTAGTAGTAATGATAATAGTAGTAGTAGTAGTAGTTGTAATAGTAATAATAGTAATATCGACATCATCAGCAGCAAGAACAGTGGTAATAATTGATATCTTAGGAATCTTTTATCTTTTACTTGTTTCAATCATTAGACAGCGGCCATGCAAAATTAATATAAGACCTTGTCTTATTTTCGGGGAAACACGGTATATAATATATATATATATACATATATATATATATATATATATATATAATGCAGTATAAATAGCTAAATAAAAAGAGAGGTGGGGATTGATACAATGAAAGAAATATTAAGTGACTATAGAGGTATTTACAAGCAAGTACATTTAGATAGACTTCTTTTAACAAGGCAATATAAAAATAAAACTTTATATCTATAAATATGGAAGCGACAAAGTAGCAGCTAGAAGCTAATTTACGCAAACGAAACAGACTTTGTTCATGTCAACGTAATTAATAGGTAGAAAAAACATAAAATCACCATTGAATGATCTGCCCGTTGTTAGAATGATCACGCAAGACTATACAGGAGGGAGTAATCCAATACGGAAGCGAACAACGGCACAAACATTCTGAATTAAAAAGGTAGAAACGGAAAAACTCGATTGTAACTGTACGGGATCAATGACGATCCAAGGGTGGGGGGACCTCACCAAAATAAAAATAAAACTCGATAATAATATTAACTGTAGACTATCCAATCAACATAAAGTAACAAACGACCATCTCATTTCCGGCTGCCCAGTTCCAACAAAGATATCATGTATCTACAAATATGACAAGAGTGTCTGTAGCCCTTGCTTGATCAATAGACCGACATTTCATCAAAGAGACTGAAAAATACATGTTTTAAGCTAGTCCCACGTCAGGAATATAACAATGACGTGGTTACAGAACTCTGAGACATACTTGTTTAATTTGAGGAGGAAATCAAAGTGAACCGCCCCTATATCCTTTACTGGTTTTATCCATTAAACACTGCTATACAGGGGTATCTTTTTCAAAAGTTTCGGTCGATTGTATAGATCCTGTTACTTTTTCTCGTATTTATTCTATCGATATAACGGGATAGAGGTCGAAAGAGATATATGCGGCGTGGAGAAGGGGAAAATTTTCATGCAAGGCAACTGTGAGTCTTAAAAAGTACGAAAGCCACATCTTAGAAACTCTTCAAGTGGAGATTTAAAGTTCAATGAGACATGGAAACCTTGGATGAATAAGACATTGTACCAATAGCTTTTAGCTTAGTGTAGCATATACGGTGTGACCACTGAAGATGGGCATAAATGCTCATACTTCGGTAATTCTGTTTTTGCTGGTGACCACTGCATTTATATGAAGTGACTGAGGTCGTTCAGAAGACGGCTTCGCTTCCAAGGCGGTCCCTTGACAAGTGCATCCACGTTATTTATTGTTAATGTGGTCGTGTTAGATAAATGAAAGAAAGTGGAGCGGATCACTTTATTCCTGTGGATGGGAATGATTGAGAGTGAAGTAGGGACTGAGTTTAGGAGTGAGTGTGTGTCAGCAGGAAAGAATAATGAAAATTGTAGCAGTACAGAGAAAGCGAGAGGGGGAGAAAGAGAAAGAGAACGTGTGATAAAACTGTTGCAGCGGAAGTGTTTGTTTGTTTACGTTTCCGTAACTTAGTAAAATGAAAACGATAGAATAAGTACCAGATTTAAATAGTAAGTGCTGAAGACAATTTCGTCCACTAAGACCTTTGAGGTCGTGTTCCACTAAGGCTGCGGTTCAAAGGCTATAACTAGCAAAAGAAAATAAAAGAGAGAGAGAGGGGGAGAGAGTGAGAGAGGAAAGGAAGGGGGAGAGAGCGAGAGAGGAAAAGAAGAGGGAGAGAGAGTATAACAATGCAGTGGAAAGAGAGGTAGTTCGTCTCTAAATTAGTAATATATATTATATATTAGGAAACCCGGTGTAATATTATACCGATTTTTGCCTGTTAGGTTGGAATAAATTTTTATTCTCTAATATT
>NC_069006.1:15769606-15770012 GCF_001194135.2 Octopus bimaculoides | reverse complement strand
TATATATAATGTATGTATGTATACTTATATATTAAAAGGAGCACTCCGTCAGTTACGACAACGAGGGTCCCAGCTGATACGATCAACGGAACAACTTGCTCGTGAAATTAATGTGCAAGTGGCTGAGCACTCCACAGACACGTGTACTCTTAACGTAGTTCTCAGGAAGATTCAGCATGAGACAGAATGTGACAAGGCTGGCCCTTTGGAATACAGGTACTACTCATTTTCTGCCCGCTGAGTGAACTGGATCAACGTGAAATGAAGTGTCTTGCTGAAGGACAACACATCGCCGGGAATTGAACTCACGACCTTACAATCGTGAGCCGAATACCCTAACCACTAAGCTACGCGCCTCAACGATATATATATGTATATATATATATATATATATATATGTATATAT
>NC_069006.1:15768766-15769590 GCF_001194135.2 Octopus bimaculoides | reverse complement strand
TATATATATATATATATATATATATATCCTTGATCGCTATCCACTAGTGCTCGAGAAAGACCATAATTGACAGTGAAAAGAATCATGCTTTTAAGTTTGCCTGTCTCCTACAAATCTATTGGCGACCATTACAAATAAATACATACATTTTCATGCAATCAGACGTAATGTATGCATACATAAATCTTATAGAAAAGAAAAACATGCATATTTCCATATGATTAGTGGCACAATGAACATTTATAAAGCTTTTGAGTATCCAGAAATGCAGATGGACACTTAGTCACGTGAGAGCATACGTCACATATGCACGCATACAGTCGTAGATTAAAGAAATAGTTACATCTATTGTGTGAGTGAAAGGACATTCATATATACACCCCTTATATACACTCAACTTATCCTCGAATAATCGTATATCCCTGGGAAGTTTTGTCTCAAAGAAACGTTGTCACTTTGTTAGTGACCAGATTGAATTTGGAAAGGCATGTATGCATATGTGCATAAATACATACATATACATACACATACGTACATGCAAATAGAATCATGCATACATATACATGCCTATATACACATACATACATATACTTATATATATATATATGCTATGCATATAGATACATATATGCATACATACATTCGTATACATGAATACATACATACACGCATATATGCATATAGAAACATGCATGCATATATACATATACATATACACACGTACAAACATATATACATGCATACATTCGCAGAGATATTATGAGAGTCTTTTAATCGATCTGCATCGCGACAATCGATTTGATTGTAGGTGAGAGCGTGTCACG
>NC_069006.1:15767449-15768252 GCF_001194135.2 Octopus bimaculoides | reverse complement strand
ATATATATATATATATATATATATATATATATATATATATATATATATACACATACGTGTGTTTGTGTGTGAAAATACAGAACAGATTAGTTTTGCTCGACGTTACTGCCATCTAACGGACAGCAGCCATGCTCATAATATCCCAGCATGCCTTTCGACCATTCATCTTTCATTTTCGTTCCCCCTTTTCTCTTTCTCTCTCTCTCTCTCTCTCTCCTTTTCTTCCCTTATGCCCCTTTCTCACATGTATGCTCTTCTCTTTCTCACCATTTCCCATACCTTACTGAGTCTCTCTCTGTCTCAAATCCCTTGCTTGACTTCGTTTTCCCCAATCTCTTTTTATTCATTTTTTAAATTAATTTTTTTCCCTTTAATCTCTCTCTCTCTTTTTCCCTCACACAGTCTTTCTAATTTACATATCCCTGTTCTTTTTCATTCGTTATTCCTGCTGCCTTTTTCCATCTCACGCCATCGCGGTGTCACAGATTTTCTCTAACGCGTATTTTGTACTCCATCTTCGTTTTCTATTCTCTCTCTCTCTCTCTCTCTCTCTCTCTCTCTCTCTCTCTCTCTCTCTTCTTACACTCTCTTTATTTCCCTCCTTCACATAAACACAAATCCTTTGTCTGTCTGTTAGTCTCTCTTTCTCTCTAGCTCTCTGTCTCTCTAGCTCTCTCTTATTACTGATTTCATCTTCGTCTCACTCATTTGCCTCCCTTCCAGTTCGCTCTTTCAAACCTGCCCTCATTCAATCCCTCACACACGCACAAACTGCATTGCTATACTCTCTCCTTTTCTTCCTC
>NC_069006.1:15765915-15766603 GCF_001194135.2 Octopus bimaculoides | reverse complement strand
GTCTTGCTCAAGAACACAACACGCAGCCCGGTCCGGGAATAGGGCTCACAGCCTCGCGATTGTAAACTCGACGCCCTAACCACTCAGCCATGCGCCTTCACACACGCACGCACGCACGCACGCACGCATGCACGCACGCACGCACGCACGCACGCACGCACGCTCTGTGTGTGTATATATATATATATAGAGAGAGAGACGTATACACTTTCACACTTGCACATGCACGTACACATATATACACAAGCACATACACGCACAGATGTTTTTTGTATAGATAAATAGATTGATAGATAGGTCATCTATTAGCCACACAAGCATTACACCATAACACAGACACAAGTCACATGTACTCATAAGCTAAGCTAGCTCATAAGAGCCCATGCACACAAGTATACTCACAGGCCTACAGACTAGCTCATAATCTCTCTCTCTCTCACACACACATACACACACACACACACACACACACACACACACGCACTCAGAGAAACACACACACACGTGTACGTTCGTTTAAAACTTGGGTGAGCGATCCCAGCTATGAGTGTAAATATTTGCCAAAATACTTCTCTGTGGAGCAGCCGGCCCCTCCTCCACCTAGTTTTCTTCTTAAGAAAAACCTGGCAATGGACTTAGAATTGGTGTAATCCAGACTGTCTGGAAATGGTTGATTCCTGGAAGAGAA
>NC_069006.1:15761382-15761940 GCF_001194135.2 Octopus bimaculoides | reverse complement strand
TGTGTGTGTGTGTGTGTGTGTGTGTGTGTGTGTGTGTGTGTGTGTGTGTGTGTGCGTGTGTCAAAAAGCACACAAACATTCTCTGTATAAGACGTGCGACTCCTTGTCTGCTTGTCATTTTGACTTGCTGTCTGCTTCTCACACGCACGCACGCATACACAAATACACACACATATAACATATACACACATAGACACATACGTGACATATCGAAGTTAAAACACAAAAATGCTTCTGTATGTGTGTATTTACATACATACATACATACATACATAAATTCGAATATATACTTCATACTCATACAAACATTGATTTACATCTACCTACTTACCTATCTATCTATCTATCTCGAACTACCCCCTTTTCCTTCCTACGATCCCTTTTGATCGACCCCCCCCTTTTTTTTCCTTCCCCCCTCCCAAAAAGAAAAGCTCTACATTGTATTTGTCCCATCTTCGTTGAGCCCTGTGTGGCTAATAAAAGAAATGTATCTATCTATCTATACATAAATATATATATGTATGTAAATGCATATATTTGAACATATATTAATGCATA
>NC_069006.1:15759316-15760824 GCF_001194135.2 Octopus bimaculoides | reverse complement strand
ATATATATATATATATATATATATATATATATATATATATACACACACACACACACACACACACACACACACACACATATATATATTTGTATGTATAAGTAATGGTTTCTACCATAATAAACTTCGTTTTAATAATCTCAATATTTCATAAGTTATTTCCATAGGGAGATAACAAGTTCGATAATGTCGTCAATTGCAGATGACGGGAGACAACTTTGAACTTTTATTTACAATTTATGTCATATCGTGTCCTTTATGCACACACACACACACACACACACACACACATGTTCATGCATGAACACGTATATAGGTGGTATGTCTTTACAATTACATATATGAGCACATTAACACGCCTATACACAACACACACACTCACATATACTAGCCCCACGCACGCATACACACACACTCACCTATATACACGCGTACATGCTAACGCAAAATACGCATTTAAATGCTAAATACGTTATTACTACGTAGCGTAATTACACACGTATTCACATTCACTGAACAATTTCCAGGGATACATTTAACAGGCGCTTACTCACACACATACACTCCCTCTCACTCTCTCTTTTCCACACACACACACAAACGCGTGCGCGCGAACAGCCACATTGAATTGCACACGCATAAACTGACGTGTATCCACAGAATACATGCATCCACTCGTATCAGTTTGTTTTACTGATGCCAATTTCTGGAAAAGGAACATTAAACTTCGTCAAAGATCACAACCTGTCCCCTGTTCTCTTCCTCCAGAGAAACCTTAAGCCCAACAATTTAGTCTTTATTATATAGCAACTCGATCTGTTAGAAACAGCAGCCAAATTTTCCTCAAATACCACCATACGTCTTAGAAGAAGGCACGTCAGATAAGGAAGTCTTAGTTCCCTAAATACGCGAGACATTTTCCGCGACCCGGTGGGGTTTTTTGAACCGACGGAAAATTTTACAGAGCCAGTCAGCGGCCGTCTTCTCCCTGCGCTTAGCTTCATTGTTCGGGTCCACAAACCCTTGCGAGCTGCTGTTCAGCTGCATGAAGTTGACGAAGAACAAGACGAGAGCACAGCTTACAGATGCTCATCTTCAAGAAGTTCTCCTCCTGGCCTCCTTGTCCATCAAAGCCGGACATTGACTCTGTATCTGTTTCAAAGAATCACCAGCCTTCACATTAATCGTTTCACATTGCGATTGCTACAAGTCTTAATAAAGGGTTTAATTTATATTTATTATCATTGATTTTGTGTATTTGTTATTTTTTCGGGTTGGGAGTGGGGTGCGGCCCACGAAGTGGCCTAAACGTAGCCCACTGACCCGCTGCCTTGTTTAGGTCGCCGATGCCTACTTTACAGCCATGATGTATAGCTGTTGTTTTTAGCAGATCAAATGGCGACATAAAGGTTCACAAGCTGGTTGGTTTCATGGAAGTCTTATGATCAAAAGCATACTAACAGTAACAATCCCATTTTGTCCTATGTTTTGTCCTATATATATATATATAT
>NC_069006.1:15757338-15758327 GCF_001194135.2 Octopus bimaculoides | reverse complement strand
CCCCACCCGTCACCGATTCGCCATTTGCTCGTTTCTTACCTTCTTCCTCCTCCCCCCCCGCTTCTCATCCAATCATCCATCCAATCATCCATCCAATCATCACAATACTAACATCACACACACACATTCACTGATACACACATGCATACATGCACATTCAGACGTACACACCTATGCATATATTCATACATACATACATACATACATACACATTCACACATGCACACACATATATACATACATACATACACATTCACAGACACGTACCCACACGCATATATATAAACATATCCAAATATACACACATACATATATTTATGTATGCACGTCCACAAACACCAAACAGGCACACACTATGGCCTCCAATCTGCTACTTCCACGTTGTGTACCTCTTCTTTCCCACTCTCTTATATCTAACTACTCTTACCGCCCCTTCGACCCCCTCCCCTCTCTGGTTCGATAATTCACTCATATTTAACTCCTCTCACCACTACTCCCAAACTTTCTCCTCCCTTTACTTCCCCATCTAACGTTTCACTTCGACTTCTCTAAGCTTTTCTATGCAACTTTAATTCACGGAAAGGCGAGCACTTACATCATCCGCACACACACACACACACACAGTACATTGCTACCACCACAACTACCACCACTTACACCACCAACACCACCGCTACCACCACCACTACTACCACCACCACTACCAACACTACCGCCACCACCACTACCACCACCACAACTCTCACTACAGCTACCCCCACTACCACCACCACTACCACCATCACCACCACCACTACTACCACAACCACTGCCACCACCACCACTATGAGCATCAGCAGCACCACCACCACTATCACCACCTCCACCACACCACCTAATACATCTTTACACTTCGCCAATATTACCATCAACACTATCTCCACCAGCAGCAGCAGCAAGAACATCACTTCTACAATTCTACCACTACCACCACCAATCACAAGAACACT
>NC_069006.1:15741129-15754534 GCF_001194135.2 Octopus bimaculoides | reverse complement strand
GTCTTGCTCAAGATAGAGAGCACAATACGCAGTCCGGTCCGGGAATCGAACTCACAACCTTACCATTGTGAGCTCGACACTCTAATCACTGAGCCATGTGCTGTTACACACCTACCTACCTACCGTATGGTTTGACGAGACGCTTCTGCACCGAGGGATGTACCACAACCAGTTGAACGGTATTCAATCCCCGAGGGATCGATGCAAAATGGGCCGACACGATTGTTGTGGGCAATAAAGTTACTATTTTCCGTATTATATATATATATATATATATATAAAAAGAATTGCTTCAAATCTTCAAATATATAAAAAAGAATAATTGCTTCAAATCTTTCAGTTGTTACTGGATTATAAATTATTAATTTATACCAGTTATAACTGGGGCACTTGGTCCTGTGAGTAAATGCTTAAGTGACAATCTGGATTAGATGTTTTCAGAAAGAGAAATCAACCGATTCGCATATTACAAATACAATCTGTAAGCGAAACAGTTAAAAAATGTACGACTTTTCTCAAGTTTAAAATGTGACATTGTTTTTATCAACATTGAAACGACGGAAGGCTTTGTATCTTTGTTAGAGACAAGTTTCCTCCTTACTGTAAAACTTTAAATAATTTAAGAAAAAAAAAACAAACCCTGAAAACACACGCATATTTGTATCTCAATGTCTTTTGCGCTGATGTCTGCGAATGGGTGTGTGAGTGGATGTAGGGGTACACGCGCGTGTGTGGTGTGGTCTGAAAAGTGAACCTTCATTAAAATATTTCATGTCAATAAGTGTCAGTTATTTTTGGAGTGAAATAAAGAAGTGTTTCTGTATAAATCTAGTTTTTAATATATACATAGTAACTTACACATACACACATGATATCCCGTTATGTTCCTTATGTACAAGGTCGAACGTACGCACTGCATAAATGATCATGTGAATGTTATCCACGTCTACATATATACATAGTATACACACACACACATTTGCGCTTATATGTATATATATATCTATGTACGTATGAGAATTTTAGAGCCCTACGTGTATATGAAAATATAGGTACATTGAATAATAGTGTGCGTGTGTGGTTATGTAAATATTTTTGTGGGATGTTGTTCTTGCTGATTTTTATATATATGTGTGTGTGTGCGTGTGCATACATACATAAATTATGTGTGTGTGTGTGTGTGCGCATATATATATATATATATACATATATATATATATATATATATATATATATATATATATATATACATACATATATATATATATATATATATTTCTTCGTGAATGCTTGTTTGCTAGATACGAGAAGAGATCTATCATCGAAGGTTTTTTGGGCATTTTAAGGATTTGGTTTTGCTTGTTAAAACAATAAAAGAATGATACCATAAAAAAAGAAGAAAACTAACTTAGCCGCCCTCACACACAAATACATACAAATATACTTGAACACAAATTTATATATAGCTTGTTTCAGGCAAGACTGCGGCCATACGTATGTGTGTGTATATATTCGTGTATATGGGTGTATGTCTATCTAAAAATACGCGCGCACATGTATATATGTGTGTGTGTGTGTGTGCGTATATATTCTTGAATTATTTCTCACGTCTGTTAAACTAATCATGTCAATTTATATTTGTCAGTGTTTTTTTTAAAAACTAAGTTAAGAATCCATCTTGTTTCGTTCGCATATTACATTTTATTTATGTTTGTCTTCCGTCTCCAACTTTCTTCATTTTCTTTTAATGAAGAATGTAAACTCCCTAGCTGGTAGTTTATGTATTTGGTGAAGTGGAGTATTTTGGCATCTTCACTGACACTTCACAAACTCGCCGGCTTTAAAATATACTAACGCGAAATTCGATTTTTACGATACACACACACACACACACACACACATACATACACGCATACAGAACCTTTGTTACACATACATGAATATAAACGCACTCGCACATCTATGTACACAGACATGCACACCCACTCACACACAGAGAAAAAACCCATGGACACTTTGCCGCTGATACTTTTAGTCGATTTTGTTCCTTGTGTAACATCTTTTCTCGCTTGTTTTGGTAAGCTATTGTACTTATTATTGTTTTGGCTGTTTCATTTCTTAGTATTACTGATGAAGATTCGGATGGCACTCTAGTTATTATTTATGTTCTTGTTCCGATATATATATATATATATGGGAGAATATACAAAAAATAACAACGGACGAGGACAGGTGGTGTAAATAACAAAAGTATATATTAGTATGACGCTCGGGAATACGGAAAGTCTTTGACGTTTCGAGCTACGCTCTTCAACAGAAAGAATACGGAGACAAGGAGAAAAACACGGAGAAAAAAAATTGAATAGTGTTCAGTCAACGGTCAATCATAATAATATACATATATATATATATATATATATATATTACGGAGAAGTACTGAGATCGTGTGCTGGAACGAAAACAATTGCAGCGTGGAAGGTGTTTATAAGCCATTTAAGAAACACAAAACCGTTAGATTCACTTCAACATTTAAATTTAATTTGCCAAAATATTTTCGTCGCTTTGAGACCGCGACCTGTTCACTGACAAAATTCCGTGCTGCATCTCAGCAGCACGGAATTTTGCCATATTTCCGCGGTCCTCAAATCCCATTCAAGTACTAACCCCGGTGTAATCATAAGATCTGTCTAAACACCGAAACCACAACCATCACAAAAAAAGCATAAATAAACCAGGCATAAATACTGGATCCTTTAAAGAGTGTGTTGCAATATTGGATATTCTACAACTGTTCTTATACTGTTATGTAAAATATTAATCTGAGATTTTGGCACAAGGCCAGCAAGTTCGAGAGAAGCGATAAGTTCGTTACATCGACCCCATTACTCAAGTAGCACTTATTTTATCGACCTCCGAAAGGATAAAAACAAAAGTTAACTTCGGCGGAATTTGAACTCAGAACGTAAAGACGGACGAAATGCAGCTCAGCATTTTGCCCGTTGTGCTAACGATTCTGCCAGCCCTCCGCCTTGTTGTTATATTAAATATTGTTGATGACGATAATGATAGTGTTGGGGTTACTACTGTTGTTGGTATTATTATTCAAAAATGCTAAATGAACCGATAACCAATACAACTCTTCACTTAGAAAGACACACGCACTATCATATACAAATATATATACGTGTGTGTGTGTGTGTGTGTGTGTGTATACACAGACATATACAAGCAAAGACAGAAGCGCACATCTATCTATCTATCTATCTATCTACATAAATATATATGGAAGCATGTACATGTAAGCACACGCACATATTCCTGCACACACACACACACACACACACACACATACACACACACACACACACACACATATATGTAATACTTTTGTGTGCTTTGTGTTTGGAACTTCCTCCGTATTCCTCAGTGTCTTCTTTTCAAAGTCAGGAAAAAGAAAAGTAAAAACGATATGGAGAAGACATGAAGACATTGCAACATTGGAAGCAACCATTCTTGTGACCAGTGGAGCAGAACAGCCAAGGACCTGATCACTGGAGTGGAATCAAGTTGTCCATTCCTGCCATTCACATTGGAGATGACATAATATTTTACTATATACCATTATATACATCGTTATTGCCTATGCCTTATGTTTAAAGATAGCGGCAATATTAATATGTATGAGAAGGCTGGGGTAGTAAGAGTCTTGTCTGTGTATACGTACGTATGTATATTTAATTGTATGTATATATATATATTTGTATGCATATATCTGTTCTGTAAGTATGTATTTAGAAATTGGTTGTAGGATCTGTCTGTGCATTTCTCTGGCGATTTTCGTATATATATATATAAATATACACGTATATGCATACATACATGTACGTACATATATATACATACACACATATACTATATAGGATTCTTAGAATAACAGGCCTAAATACTGCAAGCATATATATTTAGAGATGTCCTGGATTGATTTGTCAGCTTTCAAGAAGTATGCGCCTATTTAAACGGATCTACACACTCAGGCACATAAAAACTCCCCCTCTCTCTCTCTGATATATATATATATATGTGTGTGTGTATGTATGTATGTATATATATGAGAGAGAGAGAGTAAAACGATGCTGGTTACACGAGCATCGGCGCAATGGTTTAGATGTCAGCTTCAGACAAGGAGCATAGCTATATCACTGTTGTTTTATTGTAGTTGTTGGTATTTCTGTGTGGCTCCAAGTCAGATCTGAACCAGCCCCACCCCCCACCCCGCCGCCCGACTTACATTGTCAGAAGACATATGTAACATGTACTACCCAGAAATTCACTGTACCTGATGCAACACACCACAATCCTGCCGACGACTATACTGGTCCCTCTGACCTACGGGGGGTTTATTTAGTAGGGTAGTGTATCAATGTAGTCTGTTTCGTGTCACCTGTCTTTCTGTTAGTTTATAGTGGTGGCAAAAGGGTAGGAGTACCAGTTAGCCACAACAGTGGAGCATAAGGTGTCGATTTGGAGACATGCATGATCGTCACAGAGGAAGAAAAAAAATTCGGTCATTGTTGAGGAACATAGCTGGAGGAAAGGTCGCAGTTTGAACGTGATAGTCTGGCAGTGTTTCCTCGTATTGTAGATCCCAGTAAAGAGGTTTGAAGTTACGAGGCTTTGGAATATATATGTTCTTTTTCTGTTTCTAATTATTTGAAGTGTTCCTATTAGGACGGAGCTGATTTCTAACAAAGATACAAAACTCCATCGTTGGAATATAGATTACAAGAACAAATCCACGTTTTGAACATGAGAATAACCTTACATATTTTTACTGTCCAATTTATAGACTGTATTTGTAATAAGCTGAAAACCTTAACGTTTCTAGATTGTCACTTAGGCATGTCCTCATAAAACCAAGTGCTCCTATTATTATTGATTTATATATGTGAATTTATAATCTGAATGTAGACGCTGGGGTTTTGAAGTAGTTAAGCAGTTGTCAGTAATTATCGTCTTCCTGCTTGATTTACGGAAAGATGTTTACATCAACGGGGTAGCTGATCTCAATGACGGTTCAAACTTTTTCTTGTCTATCCCAGACAATGAAACCCGCCCTGCAATGTTTGAACTTGGGAGGAGTTTTGACGCGAATGTATTGTTTTGATGATTATGTATATATTTAGTAATAGGCTTTCTCTTTATTTATCCCAAGACAGTCTTATTTTTCGAGTGTACTTTACCGATTTTAATTATTTGAAATCTTTATGTCTGTATGTTGTCTTCTGATTTTAATTATCTAAATTCTTCCTTTGCGAAAGAAGCTGGTTTCTAACAAAGATACAAAGCTCCGTCGCTGGAATGCAGACAACGAAAATAATGTCACATTTAAAACCTGAAAAAGGCTTGTATAGTTTTACTGTCCCACTTACAGATTGTATTTGTAATATGTGCGTCAGTTGATTGACTTCTCTTTCTGAAATTCCAAGCTTATCCAGACTGACAGGCATTTACTTACAAAACCAATTATTATTGGTATAAATGTAAATTTGTAATCCTGATATAGAAGCTGTAGGTTTCGTAGCAATTGTCCATAATTATCTTCTTTCTCTTTGATTTTCACAGAGATATTCACATCAACAGGACAACTGACCTTTATGACGTTACATATTTTTTTCTTGTCTGTCCCAAACAATATCTGACAAGAAATGTTTGCACTTGACAAATGTTTTGATAGGAATGTTCCACCATTACTCCTTGTGCTGTTATGTGTGTACGTATTCAATAACGAGGGCGCGGTGATTCTCTCTATTTATTCCAGGACAGTCTTTCTTCTGGATGGCATTGTATATTGTTTCTGTGACAACGTCGTGTCGCATTGGGAGGGAGTTCCTTGATGACATTTTTGAGCAGCTGCGACCGATGTGTATGTTGTGTGGTTTATCTCTGTCGTTCGACAATGAACAATCAATTATTCGATCAACTGGATTACCTGCTTCTGAGCATAGCACAGATATGTCCCCCAAACGTAAAACTAGGTCAGAATGAACATAAAAATATTGTACCTTTTGAATTTGAGGTACAATCCCATCGAATGCCTTTTCTACGCCTTCAGTCTATTCATTTTCACGTAAAAAGTGTGGATCGACCAGGAACGATAGAAAATGACATATACCTAAGATACCACGTGGTTTTAGAGCGAGCGTCATAAAAGTGCAGCCATACAACCCGTATATAGTACGCACGCACGCACGCACACATGCATGCGGATATGTGTATATACGTACATATAACGAAAGAACATACTATATGTAGGTTACACGGTCGCTTCTCCGAGTTTCATGTTCAGTGCAAGCCTGCAAACGTATACGTGTTGTTTATTCTACTCTATGATGCATTGAGTGCTTTTGTGTTTTAGACCTACATTACATGCATGTATAATACGTACATAGACACGCACATATATGTATATAGGTGTGTTCATTCTTTAGTCTGTATGTTTGCGCGCAGGAAGCGAACGAGGACGAGAGGGAGAAATAAACAGAGAGATGACTGGTTTTTCACAATGAAGTATTATAAGTTTTACACCTGAATTATAGCAAAGGTACTCGTAGGTTCGAACTCTGGTTGTCTGTCACGCTAGCTTGGTGAGTTGGTTGATGGTTAAGGTTTTTTTGTTTGTTTGTTTGTTTGTTTGTTTGTTTGAATCACTGACTGGTTCAATGTTGGTTGATTGTCTGTCTGAGTGTTTTGATTGTAATCTGATTGTCCGTTCTACACAAGAAATATCTGCCTATTTACCAGACAGCTTCTCTGGATGACTTGGCTGTATCAGGCGACAGACCAGCCAGATATTGATTTCGTCTCTTTTCATAAACATCGATTTGATCCTCGTGAGAATCTCACAAACTGGCTGATGACTAAAAAATGTTAATGATGACGGATATTCTAGTAACACTATTGATTTCTGGTGATTGACATCTGCCATGTCCACTTATGCTCATCACTTTTACACTCGTGGGAACTAAAAGCAAACAAGGAAAAATGAAAGCAAACAAAAATTCTCAAATTTCTGTATGTTCCAAGGCTCGATGCAAAACTGTTACACTTCCTCTTCCTATAACAGTGGCCTTCTTTTAAGTAAAGAAACCGTAACACTATTACTATTACTACTACTACTACTACTACTACTACTTATTATTATTATTATTATTATTATTATTAAGGCGGCGAGCTTGCAGAATCGTTTGCGTGCCGGGAAAAATGCTTCGTGGTATTTCTTTTCACTCCCCGTTCTGAGTTCAAATGCCGCAGGGGTCGACTTTCCCTTTCAAGCTTGATAAAATAAGTACCAGTTGAGTACTGGGGGTCGATGTAATCGACATGTCTCTTCCCCCCGAAATTGCTGGCTTTGTGCCAAAATTTGAAATCATCATCATCATCATTATTATTATTGATGCTAAGCCGGTAAGCTGGCAGAATCATTAGCACACCGGGCGAAATGCTTAGCAGCATTTCGTTCGTCTTATCTATCTATCTATCTATCTATCTATCTATCTGCTTGCCTGTCTACCTGTCCGTCTGCCTTAAATCCCCAAAACGAAGAACAAACACACAAAAGTATTAGCAGACGCTCGGGGAAGGAAAGAAAGGTAGTTTCGAGCAAAGCTCTTCTTCAGAAACAGGAGACAGGAAAGTCCTATATATATATATATATATATATATATATATGATCATGATAGGTCGCTAACCACTACACATTCTTTTTTTTCTCTCCTTGTTTCTGTCTGTGTTCCTTTCTGTGGAAGAGCGTAGACTTTTTCACTTCCCGAGCGGTATACTAATACATTTGTTTGTTGTCTACACCACCTGTCTTCGTCTTTTGTTTTTATTTTGTGTATGTGAACTCACCCTATATATATATATATATATATAAGGTATTCGCAGTCCCATTTGATATCTTGAGATTCTTGATTGTCTATCATGTTAACATATAAAAATATTTCGAGTATGCAACTGGTCCCCAAGTTTGATTTGGCAATAATTGCTTATTTAAAAATGTAAACCTGTAACATGTAACTTGAAAATGGAGATTTTCAAGAAAAGAATAAGAAATTTTATTTGAAACTGCCACTTAGCGAGATTTCAGTTTGGAATTATTGCTTTTAATCTGTAACTCTCCGTAGGAATTTATACGTGTGATAAACTTGACCGAGTGTCCCGGCGATATTTATACGTTTTAATGTTGTTTTTTTTTTTCCTTCGTTATACAAAAAAATCTGTCGCTCAATGAAAAGAAGAATTTGTGCAAACTTTGACTGGCGAAGTTATTGGTTCCATATATGTATCGACCCCGGTACTTATTTTTCCAAAGCCTTATATTTATTCCATCGGTTCTTTAGCCGAACCGCTAAGTTACGGGAACGTAAACACAACACCGGTTGTCAAATGGTGTCAGTGGTGGGACAAAACACACTAACACACACACACACACACACGAAGGAGAGTAAAAATTATACGCACCCTCGTTTTTTCTATGTATTTTCTGTTTTCATCTACCAAATCCACTTGCAATTCTTTGGTCGACCCGAGGCTACAGCAGAAGTCATTTGCCAAGTGTATAAGTGTACCATACAGTAGGATTGAGCCCTGAACCACGTAGTTGGGAGGCGAGCTTTTTACCACAGAGCTGCGCCCACACACACACACACACACACACACACACACACACACACAGACGAATTGCATTTTATACAAACGTGGATGCAAACGTATACATACCTACATACATACATGTAAGCACATATATAAACATATATATACACACGCATACACATTAATAAGGCTATAGTACAAGAAAACTGGGAATCAAGTAGTTGCGAAACCAACTTCTTAACCACACAACCATTCCTTGAAAGAGAGATTATTGAGAGAGGGAGAGAGAGAGAGAAGTGCGGAAGCGAAGGAGACATTAATAACCAGAAGATAACACAATAAAGAAAAAAACACCAATATTGTATAATATAAAAGAAAAATTCAACAATAAAAGCAATGTGTAATGTACAGAAATATGAAGGAATCAATCTTAAAGGAAGATTTTGTGGAAATCTCCAGTAAATATTTGGTGAACATGTTTGACTTATGTCTTACTTCAAATTCTGGATGATGAATTTGGGGCTTCCTTTTGCTGGATATTGATAATAGTATCTGTAGTGATGATGGTGGTGATGGCATGAGGGTTGGGGGTTGTAGGGAGAGGTAGAAATAGATTGTAAGTGGTGTTGATAGATGCAACGCTGGTGATCGTAGTAGTAGTAGTAGTGGTGGTAGAAATACCGAAAATCTTCCCCGAATTTTTATCGATATGTATATGATGATATCGGTTTCTTTGTATATATGCCCTCTCATGTATTTTTGTGTATGTAAATAGCAGAATTTTCCAAATGTATGTCTGCATAACTATTTACGCACATATACAAACACACATGTATACATATGTGCTGCACATGTGTGTGTGTGCGTGAGCATTGTTTACTTATTAAAATGCAAGTTTAAATTTATCGATGAATTTATATCAGCTCTCTGAACTGATAAAGTTATGTCGCTTTGTTAGCAGCCGGCTTGAACTCTCAAGAAAACTCAAAGAAAAACATATACATACCTAGTAGACAAGACCAGAGCAGACTCAAAGAAAAACAAATACATACATAGACAAGATATGAGAAGACACGAACCGCAACCTCTGCGACAATAGACTGTGACGAACATGCTGCCTTTACAGAAGCAAGAGCTAATTATGAACAAAATGTAAATGAGTGAAGAATATAAGCAACTGAAAGCGCAGCTGACATTACAATTCAAACACACCTTCAACATCTACACTAATAAGCAATTACACGAGAGAACAATTATCACACGAATTGAAAAAAAAAACAAACAAACAAACAAAAAAAACCTAGTGATCTGATGGTATCCACAATGGACTAAATAACTAAAGAACAATTAGTAGAGACTGACTGTTCGGCTGTTTTGTACTTTAATTACCATTAATCAACAGATAGGAGTAGCAGAGATTGATTGTAGTAAGAAGAAACTGTCATAATAAATGACCTCTCTCCAGAAACGTATCAACAGACTCAAAAATTATTGAACAATTAGACATTATCATTAAGTGCAAAGTGGGAAAATAAACTCACAAGCCGATTGACAAACAACATGGTCTACAGAGCTATCGATAAGAACTGAAGCTGCTAATGTAACCACTATAAGAACTAATATAGCCATTAACAGAATTAAGTAAGTTATCAACAAGAATATTTCGAGATAACAATTTATCTGTGATACTTTCCGTCTTAACCCATTGCCAACCCTGTTAACAAAATATACGGCTACGTGATTGGATCTGCAGATAAATTGTGGCAAGATGGACAACTCACGGCTGCTTCTCCAAGATAACGCACCGGCTCACAACGCCCTGGGCATCCGACAGTTCCTTGCCGAGAAGAACATTGCCGTGCTGAAGCAAATTCCCTATTCATCCGACTTGGCTCCGTGTGATTTGTTTCCTTACATGGAAGGTATCAAGAGGAACGTGACGACGGCGCAGCGGAGACTCCTGGAGAATCCTTCTAGGAAGCATGGAGGAGAAGGATGGGAAAGTGCATTAGACATGAGGAAGGGGAAAACATGTAGTTGGGATTTCGCATAAATTTTATTGTAACCCCAGTCCTGTTTCTTTTCTGACAATACACACACATACATACATTTGAATGTGTTTATCTCTCTATACAGATGAATGAATACATACATACATACATATATACATACACACATATACATACATACATACATACATACATACATATACGTGGCTCGCCCGTACACGTGCGCATTTGCATGTAGGCCCGTGGTGTGTCACGAACAAAAACACTTTGAATTCAATGTATATAATTGCTTGGCAGAATTTGAAATAATTGCTACCTTCATCCTCTCCCACCCTCACAGAGACCGTTGGTCATCCTGGCAATCCCTTGGTCAATATTTATCTTGGACATTTAAGTCGTACTTATTAACACAGAGCGTTTTCTTTTTTTTTTTCAATTATCACGTGATTTCAATCAATATCTCTTTACTCGTACAGAAAAACACGTACGCACACATTAGACACACACACATTTTACACACACGCACCATATATCAAGTGTATATACACAGTTGCCTTAAGCTTTGTTATATACATACACACATAAATCTGTCTGTGTATGCATAACATATATTCGTTTTTACATATTTATATACACGCATCAGTATTTGTGTTATACTCCACGTGCGTGCGCACATACGCACTGATACGATATATACATACATACTCAAGCGTGCGAGTAAATGTGAATGTATGGTTCTTCGCGTCTCCTAAGAACCCAAAATTTGAAGTTTTGGTGATATGTCGAGGAAAACTTGTGCTCTTCCTTAAAAAAAAGACAAAGAAAACAAGATCTAAATCTCATGACAATACAGCTTTTACATTCCAGAGCCGTAATACAAGTATGTTAAACGGACTGAGAATGTTAGGTATGACAGATCCATTAATAAAGAACTAGTAGTGAACGAATATCTCGAGAGTAAAGAAAATATGGTCATCGCAACTCTTATACTACAAGTATATCTCTCTTTGCAACGTTTTTTGCTGTGTCTATCCAGACGCGTATGTTTGATCTTTTCAGTTAACTATGGCAGGAAGTTTACCAGATAGATCTAAGAATTCGGAAACTGCTCGTTATTCCCGAAAAGCCTAAACTTCATTAGATATTAGGACAGACTATATTTATTATGCAAGAAGAGCAACCGTGGTGTTAAATTTTATTAATATCAGACTTGATAGGGACTGTAACACTTAACAATTCTTGTGGGCCAAGTAACTCAGTCAAGAAACAACTTTCTCGATCTCGCTCAAGTTTCCGGGTGAAAAAATATAGACAGCGTTTAGATAACTAGCAAATTTGAGGAAAACTATGAACCACCCCCCACCAAAAAAAGTACAAAAACCTTACGTACTTGTGTCAGTTTCACCATCTATAACAAGGTGAAAAAATAGGCCTGTTCACTTTGAAGGTTGTGAATGGGTATTTGAAAAGATGATCACTGGCCAAATAAGGAATAAACACAGTTAAACACATTATTTACATTTGACGGATTTTTGCCCTCATCATGTTTGTTAACACAACGTTTCAGCTGATATACCCTCCAGCCTTCATCAGGTGTCTTGGGGAAATTTTGAACCTGGGTTCTCATTCCTAAGGTATTTTTCGATGTTGTTGTTATTGTTATTGTTGTTGTTGTTATTCAGGTCACTGCTTGGAATTGAACTTGGAATCTTGGGGTTAGTAGCCCACGCTCTTAACCACTATGCCATGTGCCCGTGGCATAGTGGTTGGGGCTACTAACCCCAAGATTCCAAGTTCGATTCCAAGCAGTGATCTGAATCATAATAATATCGAAAAATTCCTTAGGAATGAGAACCCAGATTCGAAATTTCCCCAAGACACCTGATGAAGGCTGGAGGGTATATCAGCCGAAACATTGCGTTAACAACAAACAAGATCAGGACAAATATCCGTCAAATGTAAATAGTGTAAATAGTGTAAAAAATTCCTCATCTCTCAAATACAGAACTGTAACACAGTTAAACGTCTAGCATGGAATAGCGGTAAGTCTATAACATTTCATCTCGGAGGTTATGCTCATAGAATCCAAAAGCAAGAAATTCACATCTAATGACCACACACACACGCACACGCACACGCACACGCACACACACACACACACACTGCGAGAATAATAATCCTTGTTCTGAATTCCATACCTAGAGAATGCATAATGGTAAGTGGTAACCCTCGGGGAATTCCAGACTTACTACCTTTTATGCTTAATATCTGCATAACCCTCATGGGGTGTAGTAGTCATACATCACATAAAAATATATCTGTACAGTAACAAAAAAAAAAAAAGGGAACACGCTTAGAACCATCGATTCCCTACTTTATAATTGCTGAAAGGCTTCGATAGAGGTGAGTCGATGCACCCTTAACAGGATAACAATCAAGATTAGAGTAATAAAGGAAGTTACATTGTGTTTCAAGGTTTTCCCAGGGGCCAGCTAGGAGAGCTCGCCTCTTTTTAAATCCGTTGCTTTGTCCGTGAGGAGATTTTGATTTCGGGAGGCAAGAATTCACTCTGCCACGGTCCTCATAGCTGATAAATATACAGATACGTTGGTACGTTGTACATGGGTTGGTTGGGGAATTATAGCCTGAAAACTGCTATTACTTGGGAGCTATTATATATATATGTGTGTGTGTGTGTGTGTGTGTGTGAATGTATTTATGTATGTGCGTATATATATACACAC
>NC_069006.1:15734238-15741119 GCF_001194135.2 Octopus bimaculoides | reverse complement strand
ACACACACATGTATATATACATATACACATATATGTATATATATATATATATACATATATATATATATATGTTTATCTGTCTCGTCGTTTTCCCATTTTGTTATTTCTCGTTTTATTCTGCATTGATGAATGTATGATTGAAATTTCCCTGCAAGTAAACGTTGCTGCTGCTACTACTACTACTACTACTACTACTACTACACACGTATATGTACGTATGTCAGTGTAATAAGTACATGTAAGACTATTTGCATGTATGTGTATGCGTTTATTGATATTTAGATAAAAAGAAAAATAGATTTGGGAATAGATAACTCGATAACTATTTGCATTAGCATGTTGTCTTAGTCCATCATCACTCAAAGTTTCATAGGAATGAGAAAAACATCTCTGTGAGACTTAAAGAAATGTGATTCTGAGCCAAAGTATTAAAAAGAAATGCGTTTATTGCTCCTTTCTTTCATTTGTACACTCTTCTATATGTTTGTCTGCCTCTCTAAATATTCATGTCTGTTAATTGTATAATACATTTATTTACACAACGTTTTAATCTTTAAAACGAAAAAATGACAAATTGCAACTAAAAATTGATATGAATAGTGATTATGAAGTCAAAACGGTTGTAAACAATATTTCACGCTTGAAGAGGACCAAAATAAAAAATCTAAACGATTTCCCGTTGGTCTTAGATCTTCAGCAACCCCTGGGTATTGCTGTCCGATTCCTAGGACTGAAAGGTCTGGCTGCCCGAGTTCCGTGGAGCTCATGTGGCCGAGATCGCAATAAAACACCTGAACGGGGTGTCAGTCGGTCACATTTGAAACTGAATCGACAGGAGAAAACATAAAATGAAATGTTTTGCTCAAAAACACAACGCACCGCCCGGTCCTAGAATCGAAATCGAGGTTTTGTGATCGCGAGTTCTGTACTCTAACCGTAGGCCACGCACCTTCAATTAAAGACTATATACATTCGTATTGCAGTGCCTATATTTCATATTTGTATGTTTTTATTGCATAGGTGCAGGCGTGGTTGTGTGGTAAGAAGTTTGTTTTCCAACCACATGGTTCCGGGTTCAGTCCCACTGCATGATACCTTGGGCAGGTGTCTTCTACTATGATCCCGGGCCGACCATATATATATATATATGTGTGTGTGTGAGTGTGTATCTTTGAGTCTGTATTTATCCCCAACCACCGCTTGCCAACCGGTGTTTGTGTTTACATCCTTGCAAATTAGCGGTTCGCAAAAGCAACTGACAAAATCGAATCCATTGATTTCGGGGATGAGCATTCAGTCGTTCTATCAATATATTTATCTTCTGGTTAAATGAACCTGCAAGTGGCTGAGTATTCCTGCGACACTTTTTACGTATTTGTCAATCAGCGTGATAGAATAAGTGCCAAGGCTGGATCTTGGAAATTACAATCCATCTGATGGACTTCCAACTGTTTAATTAACAAGGCGCAAACTAAAAGGTTATATTAAAAGATTATTTAATCCATAGCTATATAGCTATACTAAAAGATTATTTGATCGATAGCTATATAAAAATATTATTTGATCCAAGTCTATACTAAAATATTTTCCGAGATGCTGGGCATTGAGATCGAACTTGGGGACGGCATTGGGCATAGTAAACTACGTAACCTGTTACGCTATGTCTGCATCCGTATTTCTCTTGTTTACACACATGGAAACATACGTACACACATGCACACACAAATACGTGCATGTGCGTATATATATGTGTGTGTGTGTATATGAGTGATGGATGAGAAAGAGAAAGAGAGCGTGCGTACCTAGAAATACACTGATAGATCGATAGAAAGTTCAATATTTTCACTTCTGTACAATGTGTGTTTAATTATTAGAAGCAGTTTTGCTACCGGGTGTCGACTTACGTGAAATGCTCTTAGACTCTCCTCTACCCGACACCCCCACATCCTTCCGTCTCTCTTTTTTCTTTCTCTCTTTCTCTCTCTCTCTTTCTCTCTCTCTCTCTCTCTCTCTCTCTCTCTCTCTCTCTCTCTCTCTCTCTCTCTCTCTCTCTCTCCATTTTATAACTCTTTCAGCAACCACATTTGTGAGCGTAAAAGTAACTGCCCTCGCAAATATTTACTGATAGTGATACTACTACTACTACTACTACTACTACTAACAACAACAAAACAATAATGCGGATAATAAAAGTAGTAGTAGTAAAAATAATAATAATAATAATAATGATAATGATAATGGAAACGCTAATTAACAGTAAATAATGATAAAAGACAGAAACTTGTAACAATTAGCTGTTCCCATTATAGCATTTTGTTCCACTTGCTTTTATTCTTTGAATTTCTCTTGTGTTTACCAACATATGTGGACATGTACGCAATGTTCTTTACAGCAGCCACTCAGCCTGGTCAAACATTTGTGTGTCCGGCCAATCATTGGTAAACACTCTATTCTTTGCTTCTTTGATTTTTATTCCATTCTTAGATTATTATTTTTAGTCAATACTGTGCTTACCCTCCTGGGTCACCCACCGCCTTCAACGATTTTTTAGTCGCATTTATTTCAGTCTGGTCGTTTATCTGATCGTTATGCATTGGCTGTGTGGGTAGAAAACTCGTTTTGCGGTCACGCGGTTTTGAGTTCAGTTCCACTGTGCGCCACTTTGGTCGAGTGTTTTCTACTATCGCCTCAGACAAACCAATGCTTTGGTAGACGAAACCTGTGTGGGAGCTCGTCGTATATATGTGTTTTATTAGCACGCCGGACAAGATGCTTAGCGGCATTTCATCCGTTTTCACGTTCTGAGTTCAAATTCCGCAGATGTCTACTTTGCCTTTCATCGTTTCGGGATCGATAAAGTAAGTACCAGCTGAGTTCTGGGATCGTTGTAATCGACTTGACCCCTCTCCCGAAATTGCCGGCTTGTGCTAAAATTGAAATTATTTATTAGAAGCAAAACTGCTTCTTTTGTCTTCACCAAATTATCGAGAGGGAACGTGTTGTAGTGAACAGCAACAAAATACCTAAGCTAGGATTCGAAATCGAATACACAGTTTGATACAAATCCTTGGCCAATTGTTCTCACTTTTTGCACTAAGAAATTTATGAGAGTAAGCTGACTTCTTGATCTTTCTTGAAGGCATTCATCAGTCAAAGCTGATTAGAGAGGAGAAATCCTTTGTTTTCACTTGGCCTAATTTAGTCACGAAGAATATAAATCGGTGAAGCCATAGAGCTTTCCTTTTCTTTGAGACGACAGGTCTCTGGTCAAAGAGGAACACTTTCCGTATGCTGATCAACGCGCGAGTGTAGATTTATCACCCTTTCTACGATTCATTTTATTTTGTCTCTCTTTAGGAGTAATCACGCAGTTGAATATATTATCTACACAATAGACAAGAGGTCAACAAATAATTTGTGTACACACAACTCGATGAAGTTGTATTTTCTTAATTGTACCATAATAACAACAACAATAATAATGATAATGATAATAATATAATAATAATAATATAAATAAATGACGATTTTCATAACCAAATAATATTGTTCTTCACTCATTCACTTATCCAATGCGGCTGATGTAAAATTTCGCCGTGAAAACTGGTAACGTTGTCGTTATACTTCGTGATTGACTATCATATATTTTCGTTACACATTTAACTTAATTATATATCTTTTATAATTTATTGCTGCCATGCTGGGGCGTCGCCTTGAAAGGTTTTAATCAAACAAATCGACCTCAGTGCTTATTTTTAAAGTCTTATATTCTGTCGCCTTCTTTTGCCGAACCGCTAAATCAGGGACACATAAACAAACCGACAATTGGAGGTAAGGCTTGATGACGCTTACACCTACATGTTATGGGCCGTCTCGAATCTGTTCTGGAAAAGACATTGAAGGAAATGAAATGTATTTGGCAATCTCCTTGCAATATCTGATGTCAGTCGTGAAAGAGAGAGAGAGAGAGAGAGAGTAAGAAAGAGTGAGGGTGGTTAGAGACACGTATACGCTTTGCAGAATATGTTACCAAGGGTTAAGAAGGAATTCATTAGTAACAACTCGACAACTATATTGACCATCTTTGTGCAAACTCTGATTGTTGTCCTGTTGACCTACCATATGCTACGAGGGGTAGAGTTGGGTGGCGTAATCGAGTCAGTCAAATTCGAGCAAACTCGACTAAATGTTGATACATAGAGAGGCATGTATGTATAAGTGTACGTTTGTTTGTTGTTACTGTGTAGCTTCAGATCAGACTTGTCCAGCAGATCTATGGTATACTGTATATCAATGGTTCTCAACCGGGGTCCACATGACCCTTGCAGATCCACAATTAAAATTTATGTGCAATAAATTGCTTATCATTCTATAATACATAAAATATTTACATTTTTTTATCTACCAAATCCACTCACAAGACTTTGGTTGGAATGAGGCAAGAAGACACTTGCCCAAGGTGCCATGCAGTGGGATTGAACCCGGAACCATGTGGTTGAGTACTGGGGTCGATGTAATCAACTATCCTCCTCCTCAAAAGTTCTGGCCTTGTGCCTATAGTAGAAAGTCTTATTAGTAGTAAGGAGGCGAGCTGGCAGAATCGTTAGCGCGCTGGACGAAATACTTAGCGGTATTCCGTCTGCCGCTACGTTCTGAGTTCAAATTCCGCCGAGGTCGACTTTGCCTTTCATTCTTTCGGAGTCGATAAATTAAGTACCAGTGAAATACTGCGGTCGATGTAATCGACTAGTCCCTTCCCCCCAAATTTCAGGCCTTGTGCCTTTAGTAGAAAAAAAAAATTATCTCTCAATACCGGCATCTCCTCAACCACCACCACCACTAGGGAAAGGACTATTTCAAAACTATTAACGATAAATACCATTGTTACCCCTCACCCCATCTATATTTACAACCAACACCACCACCATATCAACAACAACAAACAGGAAATATGTAGTGGTCATCGTTGTACAGATTTTCCCAAATAAAAACATAAAAAATCTTTCATGCATCTTAAATGTTATTTGTGTGTGTGTGTGTGTCTGCTTGTCTACATACCTGTATAATCGTGTGTGTGTGTGTGTGTGTGTATATGTATATATATATATATATGTGTATATATATATATATATAATGTCTGTAAGATTGTCTTATGTGTATCTATGTGTAAGATGGTTTAATGAACTATATATTTATGTTAGAGTTGATATCTGCGTTTATGCATGTGTGTGTGTGTGTGTGTGTGTGTGTCCGTTTGTAGAGGCAGGAAATTCTTTTAACCGCTTGATTGATCGTGGGGCAATTATTACAACACTACAATGTCAAGTCAATTGACCTGAATGCAACTCGACCAAAGTCGCCGCTGGCTATTGCTGGCCTTCACGATCGCCTCTCAGTCGACTCTCTACAATACATCACAACATTATAACGGTTCACAAAGCGCTCTCTTTAGCATTCTCTGCACACACACACACACACACACACACACACACACACACACACACACACATGCGCAATGGTGGTGGTGGTGGTGGTGGTGGTGGTAGTGAGTAGGTCCCCTATATTTACTAATAAGTTGTATTGAGTCTGGTTATAGTGCTAAGTAGGTTGGAGGCTGGAGAGGGTTGGGTGGTGGATAGTGTGTTGGGGGAAAATAGAGATAAAAAGGGAGTGAGAGGGAAACGTTGTGAAGGCAATCATCAGTGATCAAGTTGGTGCCCTGACTGGAAAGGAATGTTACTTAGTTCCTATAATATCTATCTATCTATCTATCTATCTATATATATTATGAAGGCGCGTGGCTTAGTGGCTAGGGTATTCGGCTCATGATCATTAGGCCGTGAGTTCGATTCCCGGTGTTGTGCTTTAGAGCAAGACACTTAATTCATATTGCTCTGTTCCACTCAGCTGGTAAAAAGGAGTAGTATCTATATTTCAGAGAGCCAGCTTTGTCACATTGTACAAAGAAGACATGAAGACATTCGGTATTTCTCATACAAGATGAGAAAGGGCCAGTTTTTATCCTAAGCTATCAAGGACAAGAGGAAAGACCGCACTACGAAGCTTTTGGACAAACTCAAGCGTCCCCACCGACCGAACATCCTTCGATTTTTCACAGACAAGAAAAATTTCTGCCAGGATCAGATGGTGAACACACAGGACAACTGTTGGCTTGCCGTTTCCCCAAAACATGTACCGAGAGTGATAAAAATCAAACATCCAATCAACATCATGGTGATCACTAATGGCGGCGACGGTATGCCTCCATTCATCTTCCCACACAGCCTCAGGCACAACACAGTGGCCTACATCAAGTATTTGGAGGCGGTAGTGCTGCCCTCAGTCAAGAGTGTGGCTGCTGGAAGACCCTATGTCTGGCAAGACGACTCTGCAACATGCCATGCAAGCAGGAGAATCCAGTCACGGATGTCACACAACTTCTGCAACCACATCAATCCTAACATTTGTCCACCTAACTCCCCAGACTGCAGCCCCCTTGATTATTATATAGTTTAATGGATACACATTTGAAAATGATTTTGTTTCATTGTTTTTTTTTTTCAATTAACGGTCATTACAATGACCGGTTGCATGCAATAAACAAAATTCTGTATAAAATCATCTTATTATAAAATCGAAGAAAAGCTTAAATCAGAAATAGCTTATAAAGAAAATCTTTTTAATATACATTTTAATAAAGTATATTACTCTACCTCTGGTATTCGAGTACTATTTTTTCCACCTTGTTCCGCATTTATGTGCTTACTGTGGTGTGTGTATATATACATTTATATATATATATATATATGCAAAAGATACGTACGTACTCGAGTTTATATATATATATATATGTATATATATATATATATATATATATATAT
>NC_069006.1:15729442-15731463 GCF_001194135.2 Octopus bimaculoides | reverse complement strand
TATATATATATATATATATATGTGTGTGTGTGTGTGTGTGTGTGTGTGTGTGTGTGTGTGTGTGTGTGTGTGTGTGTGTGTTTGTTTGTGTCTGTGTTTGTGCCCCCAACATCGCTTGACAACATATGTCGGTGTGTTAGCATCCCCGTAACTTAGCGGTTGACAAAGAAGCCCGATAGAATAAGTACTGGGCTTACAAAGAACAAGCGCTGCGGTCGATTTGCTCGATTAGCGGTGATGCTCCAGCATGGCCGCAGTCAAATGACTGAAAGAAGTAAAAGATAAGAGATTTCTTAACCCTTTAGCATTCAGATTATTGTCAAATGGAATGCTTATTTATTCCCCTTGTTTTGAATTAATCATGCTTTGTCTTGTAGCTTCGCGATTTCAATGATATGAGTTGTCTTATTCTAAAAATGACATTTTGGGTATAAGAGGTTAGATCTGGCCGATTTGAACTTAAAACAGGTAGAATATTTGGGCCTTATATGTCCGGCTTCAATGCTTAAGGGCTAACAAACAGTTGTGTGAGTGGTGGCAGTTGTAGTTTTGAATAGTTTGATTGAGATCGAACCAAGAACCCCTGCGATGCAAATCAAATTCTTTACGCCACACTGCTATTCCCGTGCTTGTATGTATGCTTACGTAGATTTTCTTTTCTAAAATAAGTTAGTCAGAAAGATTGCCGTAGCATATAATTTTATATGCTTATTGGCTCTTGGGTGTGTGTGTGTGTACTGGTGTTTGTAGGAAGACGTGGATGCAATTTCGATTGTGTTATGTTGAGAATGTATGGGGATATAGAGAAAAGTTGATGTATATTCGTTCATAATGCATAAGTTGACCTTAGGTATAATCATATATACGAAGGCATATAAATATATATATATATATATATATATATATATATATATATATATATATATATATATATATATATATATATATACATAAATACAGACATATGTATGTTTGTATGTATGTGTAAATATATGTATATACGTATTTATATGAATATATATACGTAGATATACACATGTGCGTGTATATGTATATGCATGTATATATATGTATTACTGTATATAGCCAACATATATATATTTATATATATATAAGTACACACACACTTATGCCTTACCGGGCACATCTATGTATTTTGATAATCGTCCATATAATCATGTACATATATGTAGATACATATATGTGTATATTCACAAATATACACACGTTATTACGCAAAGGAGAAATCACACAGGTGATTATATATATATATATATGTGTGTGTGTATGTGTGTTTGTTCATGTATGTTCCTATATATATATATATATATATACGTGTGTGCGTTTAGGTGTGTATATTATAAACATTCATAAGATACATGATACGGATGAAACAGTCGGCGGATGATTGAAAGGTGCAGATAGACAGGAAGAAGGAGAAAATAAACCACAAAATAGGTTAGAGCGAACCTGCGTAAGAGTGTGCGAATGTGTACATGGGAAATATAGATATATATATAACAGTGTCTATATGTCGATGTCTTCTTCGGTGTATGTTTATATATATGTGTGTGTGTGTACGTGTTTATATCAGGGCTGATCTCAGTGTGCGTGAATACACACACACACACACACTGGTGTGTATTACCTCATTTATTTATGCTGATTACGTAAGATCCTGTTTCCAACATTCGAGGATTGCCTTAATGATAATTTGTAGTTATCCAAAAAAGGCTTCAGCCTATTTAGTGGCGTTACCTTCTTTGTTGCGCATCCGCCCCACGACAGCGCACGCAAACACGCTCGCACGCACGCACGCACGCACACACACACACACACACACAACACATATGTACAATTACAGAGTACTACATAAGTGCACTAACACATACACTAAACACACTTAATCATATATTTGTCATTCTAGCGCTCTCATTCCATCTCCTCCTCTCTCTTTGTGTATGTGTGTATATATATATATATATATATATATATATATATATATATATATATATATATAT
>NC_069006.1:15728875-15729263 GCF_001194135.2 Octopus bimaculoides | reverse complement strand
TATATATATATATATATATATATATATATATATAGTCTTAGTGTATTTGTGTTTGTGTATTTGTACGTGTATTATCTGCACAACCTATGTGTCTATAAAATTATTTTATATTTTGCTTTGCGTTTCGAAGTTGTTTTAGCTTCAATACTCTCTATCTCTCTCTCTTTCTCTCTCTTTCTTTCTTTCTCTCTCTCTTTCTCTCTCTCTCTTTCTCTCTCTCTCTCTCTCTCTCTTTACCGCCTACATCTTTCTTTATACCCTTCTTTATTATTTTTTCTTCTTTTTTTTTACCGTTGTTATTGTTAATATTATTATCGTTAACATAATCGCTGTTACTATTATTGCTCATCTAACTATAGTTGTTGGTTTTTCAGCGAATGTGAAGATT
>NC_069006.1:15715909-15723448 GCF_001194135.2 Octopus bimaculoides | reverse complement strand
TAGTACACGTATATTAATAGATTTTGATCAGATGACCGTGGTAATTGTAATATGAAATAAAACAATTTCATAAAATGCAATGATGTTTAGAGTGTATCTTCTTAGAACGCACCAGATGTTACGACTCACGCCTCCTCAGAGAAGCCGAAGAAATGTGTGGCCAGTTGGTCTATCTATCTATCTATCTATCTATCTGTATGAGTATACACACACACACATAGACACACAGTAAACCCAATGATATAGTGGAATAGATAACGATGCACTGAAGGTGATGTTAATAATAATATTATTACTAATAAATATGTATAGCAGCGTAATAGCTAGTAAATTTAGATAGTTGTAGAAAAGATGAGCTAAGCGTAAAAATATAACCAACAAAAGCAATTAAAACACTTCAAATGAAAATTAAATTTAAAATTAGAAAATGAGATATTCGTGAAGAAAACACTACTAAGATGGAGAGATGGAAAATGTTGTTGCAAAGATATTGAAAGTATAATAATATACATAGAACAAATATAGAAATAAAACATAAAGTGAGAACGAAAACAATAAGTAACGAGTCTTAAAGTGTTGAGTAATATGGCGCTAAGAAGGGATGGATTACGGGTGGGTGAGAGTGAGTGTAAAGGTTAAATATTGAAAGGAATTTAAAGTAGTGTTGGAGATTTAACTAATTAGGAAAATTGGGTGGTGGTGTTGGTGGTGGGGGAGGAAGTTGTGTGGTTGGGGTGGCTGGGTAGTTGTGTGATTTTCGGGGAAAGGGATATAAACGGAGATGAAAAAGAAAGAAGCGGAAGGGCGCGTAAAGAGGGGAAAAAAGAAAAAGGAAGGAGAAAGAAAGGATTATGAGGAAGAGAGAATATTTACATAGGAGCAATGTATCAACGATTAAGATTTTAAATAGAAATTATGTAACACGTTGGCAACCACCAGCCTAGGGTGGAAAGTAACGCCTTGAAGAGTTTTTCTGTCGAACAAATTGACCCAAGGATTTACTTTTCGTTAAGCCTGGTACTTATACTATAGGCCTCTTTTGCTGAAACGCTAAGTTACGGTAAGGTAAACACATCAAGACGAGTTGTCAAGCGGTGGTGAGGACACATACACACACACCTTTCAGTTTTCGTCTCCGAAATCCGCTCCCAAAGTTTTGGTCGGCTCGAGTCTATAGTAGAAGACACTTGCCCTAGGTGTCACGCAGTGGGGCTGAACCCAGCACCATGTGGTTGGGAAGCAAGTTTTTTTTACCACATAGCTACGACTCATCCAGCATCATTGTAAAACGCCACTGGGCACAAGATGAAATTGGAGCTCTGTTTAACAAATGGTACATTCATCATAACGATAATGAAACATGTACCATTTACTGCAAAATCGCCGACGAATTAGCTTTGCAGTCCTTTCTTAGAACGGAAAGGCAAATTGAAAACATCGTGCACACGCACATGGACAAACTAGAATCTGTACTGATCAATCGATGTAGAGCACCAACTGATTCAATGGCAGCAGGTCAGGGGTCACCCCAACAACCTGTTGGCTAGCAGCAAACAGCTTTGGTTTCACCATCTAACCTAATTCCTCCCAACCCTACAGTAGTAAGTCGCGAGTCATCGTAACAACAGACAACTACCATTATGACAGGTCAGAACTCACTCCAACCGTCTGCTACTGCTACTATTACGTTCAGCGATTCTCCCTTTACACCGCGTGTCAATATAGAAAAACCTTTTCCGCTTCTCAAAACCTGTCGTTACCATTCTCAGGGTAACTGTAAATTCGGTCCCAGCGGCACCAACAACAAGGGGCATTGTCCTTTCTCTCAGCCTTCTTTATGCCGTAGACTTATTAAGGGTACCTGTCCATATGGTATAATTGGAAAAGGCTGCCCTTATCTTCACCGCAAATACTGTCCGAAATACAGAGTCCATGGCCCTGATCCTAAATATGGATGTACAAAAGGCAACACGTGTGCCTTCTTCCATCCTAAACTGGGCCAGAATTCTCTGTCTCTAAGGACGTGCCAAAATCTGGAATGCAAACGAGTGAAAAATAAACTGCAACAAAAAACAAACACAACCACAATCCACCTCCTAACACTAACACCAACCAAAGAAGAAAGAATTACAGAAAAACCGCTACATCACATAAAATAAACCAAGGAGGAAATTCTTCATTAAATTACCTGGAAAATATGAAGGCCGACCTAAGCCTGGAGATCCAACGTCCCATATCCAAAATTCTAGGAACACCCACCCACTCATCACCATCAGCAAGAACATCATTCCAATCATACAATCCCGAGCAAATATTATCCTCAGTGCTGCCACAGAACAGCAGAACACATATTTCATCTTGTATATACCGTCATGATAGGATTAAATCTAGTTTCAACTTCCTATCCCTGAATGCCCGAGATTTGTGCAACAAGGTGCACCTTTTTGACTGTTACATGAACCGTATCATTTCTTAATTTGAGTATTAGTTCCCCATTGTGAGTGCTGTTACTTCATAAAGTTAGGGTAAGTAACAAGGAGCACTCTTGGTAGCACTAGTGGCTTTAGAGGGCGGGGTTCATGAGTTTTCTTCGAAATAAAATACTTATATCAGATGCAATACTTATCGTTCAAACCTATTTTTCCTAGGTTTTTATCAGGCTTAGACGAAGGAAGACACTGTGAGCAGACAAAAATAACTGGTTATGAAAAACAAAATGGAAAACATATTCAATATATAAGTTCTTTAGTAATTTCCATACAAATTTAGTCTAGAGGGAGCTTGTTCATGCAAACATCTTAAAATGCAAAGTCGACCTCGGCGGAATTCGAACTCAGAATGTAAGCTCGCCGCCTTTAAACCTTTCTACAATAGGTACAAGGGCTGGAATTTTGTGGGGAGGAGGTTAATCAATATCATCGATTCCAGTGCTGAACTAGTATTTATTTTATCGTTCCAGAAACGGATGAAAGGCGAAGTCGACCTCGGCGGTATTTAAACTCGGGCGAAATACCGCTAAACATTTTGTCTGGCGCGCTAACGATTCTGTCAACTCACCGCTTTAATATATAGTAATATAAATAATATTGTGTGTGTGTGTGTGTAACTGTAGTAAACATGTAGTTAATATGTATGGTAGTGTATTTCTGTATTAGTTTATATTGATGTAGCAAAATGCCGAGAAATCCTTACAATTCACAAAAAAACCAGTCACATAGTCTCTAACATAGGTTTATAAACACGTGTATATACGCCTGTCAATTCAACAGTCACTCACTATATGTGTGTAAAGGTGTTTGAGAAAAGAGGTGGAGAGAGGGGGGAAGGAGACAGAAAAGAGGAGAGATAGGTAGGAGAGAGGGGGAGGCAGACAGAAAAGAAGAGAGAGAGAGAGGTAGTAGAGAAGAGGAGAAAGTAACAATCTCTGTAATGCAACAATACTTAGATATACGAGTCTAAAGTAAATTGGTGTTTGCACTTGCGCACATGCACATAATTATTGGCACACATATATGTCTAAATATGCATACATGTGTGTGTATACACATACATGCATATATACATACACACACACACATGCACTATGCGCATATGTGCATAAATTGCTACATACAGATTCTCACAAATGTCCACACTGTCTATACTTACGAAAAAGACAAGCGCCACTGCGCAAGTGCACATACACACATGTATAATACAACAGAATATGTGTGTGTGTGTGTGTGTATACAGAGAGAGAGAGAGAGAGAGAGTGAGAAACACATATACTTGCGTATGCATGCACACAAAACAGAAATTCGCACACTGACATACGTAGACAAACTGATTATGCTCATAGTAACGGGAATTTAGATACAACAAACTAAACGTGCCATCAATTACAATCGAAAGCTGGACCGTGAACGCCCCAAGTAGGGCCGAGTGACTAACTCATCGTAGTAACGGAAGTCCAGAAGCCATAAATAAAACTTACTGCTGACGTAAGAGGATTTTACAAGGGTTTCACAATGGTGGCTGCATTTTTAGTTCGTTTTACGACTCAGGGAAGTGTATGACAGGAGGCAGAGACTTTTTCGATATCTTTTCGTCCTCCTTTTCCATCGTTTTCTCTCATTTATTTTAATTTCTCTTTCACTCTTCTTCCATCCTTTCAGCTGAATTGTTCAAGTACATTTATACACATTCGTACATATTGATGCGCTCGCACCCAAGTGCACATATATGCATATGTTTATTCATCTATATATATATAGATACATGCATACACATGTGCATTTATAATATGCGCCTGCATTAACACAAATATACACACACACACATGTACTTGTACATATATTCACATATAAACATGCACATATACATTGTGTGCATACATACACATCGACAAATATATTCGCCCATTAATATGCATTATATATAGGTATATGTATTTATATATGTGTGTGTGTATGCCTACATATACGTCTATATTTTATACTTACCTATATATATATATGAGTTGTTTTGACTGTTATTTCTAGCAATACTGGTGTTAACTGGTACCCTTAGTCACTTTAGTCTATACTTATGCCATTCGGTTGTAAATTGCGATTAAGTTACTTTTATCATTTATATATACACACACATACACACACACAAACATATATTTTATCAAGAAAACTTAGACAGTGATTTCGAAGTTTGTTTGTTTACCTTCATCACAGACACACACACACGCACACACTCACACACACACAGAGCTCTTTCCCTAGCTTTAGACTCATTAGGCTGGTCCCCCAGATTCCTTACCGTATATATTGCCTATCGATTGCAGAATTACACATTTTTGCCAGGTGAGTGGACAGAACAATGTGAAATGAAGTGCTTTGCGCAAGAACATAACGCATCGCCCAGTCCACAGAATTACGATCATGCAACCACAATGGAAACCACAATTTTACGATCAGGCAACGCTCTGACTATTTAACCACTTCCCTCCACTACACACACAAATATATATTTTACAAACGTTAAAACCCCCAGGGACTGTACAAATACCAGGCGCGAGCTTTTTTTCATCATGTCTGCATTATACAAAATATATATTTGTGGGAATTAATGTTAAACCACCGGACAGTATAACCCATTCCAGCGTTGGTTTATTTACGTTTTGATATTTGTAAAATATTGTTTATATTTCCTGTGTAGTTAAGTATCTCCCCTTGATTGCAGTCTGTCATTTTTTTAAATATGTGTTCATTGGAACTTCGATTATATCGAACGCACTTACTAAGCTGTCTTGTCGCTTTAGCAGCTTGATAAATAGCCCAATAAACCTTGGGTAGCATTATTTCACAAGGCCTTTTGTGGTTTTTATTATAATTACTTTGCCCTTTTAACTAATCGAGTGCTATACTACTTGTTGAACTTCATACACACCTGAAATATGTAAATTTCGATGAGGATTACCGTGAAGTAAAGAGTGGTTGATATAAGAAGATTCATAACGATATAAATATATATAGAGAGATAAGTGGAAATGAGTGGGAGAGAAAGGAGAAAGTTTATACAGCTGATTAATATTATTACAACTATGAAAGGCGGTGGGGTACCAAAATCGATACCGCGCCGGACAAAATGCTTAGCGTTAATTTTTTTTGTTCTGAGTCCAAATGCTGTCGAGGTTTCAGGCCTAATAAAATAAGTATCTACCAGTTTAGCAGTGGAGTCGATGTAATCGACTAGACCACTTTTTATGCCGAGAAAGTATCAACTACTTACGGAACCGCCCCCGCCCCCGAAAATGTGTTTTGTTGTTTGTTTGTGGTTTTCCTGTGTATTTCGACACGGAATCTTCCCTGGCATCAAAGTCCTTGTGACCAATATAAGTTATTAAAATAATTCGATATTTTATAGTTGCAGGCAAATTTCTACTGCATCACTTGCTACACCACCGTGTTACTAAGGAGTACAGCATTTCGTGTTCTTTTATGTTGTGTGTGTGTGTGTGGGGGGGGGGGTATAAACTCTTCCCTATATTGCATTGCTTGCATCCGTGTGTTTTGTTATGGGATCTGGTTGCAGTCTTTTGTTGTTTTATTAGTGTTTGTGTTGTGTGCGTAGTGTCAGTTACGTTCTTCTGTTGGGTATCCGGCTTGTAGAGTACATAGTGTGGGTTGTTTATTGTATTGGATATTTACTGCGTAGAGTGTGTCGTGTTTGTGGATTGTTTTATTTGGGTTATACCATTGAATTTATTATTATTATTGTGGCAAATAAATGAAATCATTATTATCATTGCCTTTGCACAGCTTCTAACGCTGGAGATGTGCTGCGGTGTCAGCAGTTCACTACCAGTGAACTCGGGTAACACCTCTTATTTTTCGAGCACCATCCGGAGTATTCAGGCGGTTCCAAGCAGTGCTGTTTTCTGTAATTGCAGCCCCTATTCCACGTACTTCTCGAGATTTTTGCTCACTGTTCCCAGGGCTCCGACATTTATTGGTAATATTATTATTATTAAGTCTGCGGGCTGGTAGAATGGATAGCACACCGAGCAAAATGCTTAGCGGCATTTCGTCTGTCTTTATTTTCTGAGTTCATATTACGCCGAGGTTGACTTTGCCTTTCATCATTTCGGGGTCAATAAAATAAGTACCAGTTGACCACCGAGTCGATGTAATCGACTTATCCCCTCTCCCACCCCAACTTAATGGCCTTGGGACAAAATTTGAAACCATTATTGTTATTATTATGAAATAGTGATAAAAGAATCTGTAGATGTATATATGATACACAAATAGAATGTGAACAATTACCACATCTAAAATTAGTAAAACATTGAAAGTAATTACTCTGAGAAGCCAACTACATGAAAAACAATAACTAAGTTGATGTCTGTAATGCAGAGTACGACAAAAGTCTAATTAGAAATAATTGTGCGGCGAAGAAAAGAGAAAACCCCACACACGTTGTCTGTTTCTTTATCAATCACCTCATATTGCACCTTCCATCCTTTTAACCATGTAATTTGTCACCATCTATTCTCTCTAGTGGAGATAAAACAAGAGGAGTAGTACCGATAATATCTTTTACTTTGATCGGCCCGAAGCTGTAGTAGAAGACACTTGTCAAAGGCGCCACGCAGTGGGATTGAACCTGGGTCCATATGTTTGGGAAGCAAACTTCTTAAACCACGCCTGAGCCTACATGATGAAGGTTCAAGCTTTAAATTGACTCTGTACGCTCCTTTACGTTCTCTGATCCATTAATGCTGGGCTGTGGTGTAAGGAAATGTGCCTATAAACACTTCCTTTCTGGCTCATGTCTTCTTATGATAAATATTATTGTTGTTACTGCTGCTACTACTGTTGCTGATGCTGATGATGTCAATGCTGCTGCTGATGATGCCGATAGTGACGCGGTGGTGATAATAGCAGTGGTGATGATGATGATGGGGATGATGATGAGGAGGAAGGGGATTGATTTTGTTTTACAACATATCGTAAATGTCAACTTCATTTTATTCAGTTGTTTGACCGTGGTGGTGGTGGTGGTGAA
>NC_069006.1:15712054-15715440 GCF_001194135.2 Octopus bimaculoides | reverse complement strand
AGTAAAGGCAAAACTGGTGGTGGTAAAGCCAGAGATGGTGACGGCGGAGCTAGATGTGGCGGTGGTGGTGGCGGTTTTAGTAGCAGGGGGGGGTGTTAAAGCCAGAGATAGTGGTGGTGGAGCTAGATGTGGAGGTGGTGGTAGTGATGATGATGATGATGATGGTGGTGGACGTGTTGGTGGCGGTGGTTTATGCGGAAGTTATAATGGAAGTGTGGTGATGGTGGTGGTGAAGCTACATTTGAAAGTGGTGGTGGAAGAGAAGTTGGGGGGGGGATAAAGGGAGAAGGCAATCCGACCAAAAGACTTCGTGTCACGACGGAAGAATAACAAAGAGCGAATTTTTGTGAGACAAGTGTTTCGTGAATGTGCATCAATGTTCTTGGATGTGTGTGTGTGTGTGTATATGTGTTAGTTTGTTTGCGTCTGTTGGGATGCGTTGTTTCATGACTGAAGGCAGAAATTCTTGGAAGCCTTGTGCATGGCGTCGGTATATATGTATAAAATTTACGCTCGCACACACACACTCAGATACACATATCCACGTACACAGTAACTCCAAGTAACAGAATATGTAGCTGCACCTAAAGAAATAACGAATGTGAAGCTGAGTTAACCTGTTATCTCTTTATTGCCCCAATCACATGTGTTGATTGCTACTCTCTTTCGTCAGTTCACTTATATATAATATATCGTATTATATTATATTATATCATATTATATTATATTTTGGGATGGTCAGCTTTTGCCAATTAAACACATGCGCTGTTTATTTCATCCTCACTTTAGCATTATTATTTTGGATTTGACTCAGATTCGGTCATATTCCTAATAGGATTTGTGTCGGTGGAGGGTTACTACCTGTAACCTTAGGTATCCACTGGCCTTCAAGAGTCTTTCAAGTGCTTAAAAACCCTCCTAATAATCTTTCCTGTCCTTAAGATGCAAACTTTTTGTAGTTGTTGTTATTATTATTATTAAGGCGGCGAGCTGGCAGAATCGTTAGCACGCCGGGCGAAATGCTTAGCGGCATTTCATCTGTCTTTACGTTCCGAGTTCAAATTCCGTCGAGGTCGACTTTGCCTTTTTCTTCCTTTCGGGGCTCGATAAATTAAGTACCAGTTGCGTACTGCGGTTGATCCAATCGACTGATCCCCCTCCCACCAAATTTCAGGCCTTGTGCCAATAGTATAAAGGATTATTATTATTATTATTATTATTATTATTATTATTAATAATAATAATAATCCTTTCTACCAAACAGCCACATAGCAGCCAAATCTCTTTCAAATGTTACACTAGCATCTTAAAGAAGAGTGGAGGTTTTAAATAAATCCTGACCTAATTTAAATCGTTAAAATGCTTAACAGCATTTTCTTCCTGTTCTTTGCATTCAAATCCAGCCAATGTCAGCTTTGCCTTTCATCCTTTTAAGGTCGATAAAACAAGTACCAGTTGATCACTGTTCCTTGCGTCAAAATTTGCAACCATTATTTTTATTCCTACTTTAAAGTTGGTGGTGGATGGCAGAACTGGTAAAGTACGAAACGAAATACCTTAATTACGTCCCTTTACGCATTCTGAACCGAATCTTCGCCCAAATCGACTCATCTTTCCGGTGGAGTCGTAAAAATATGCACGAGCTTTTATAATGTTAGTGTCGATATAATCGACAATAACTGCTTTCAAATCTGTGGCCTTCAGCTATGTAAGGAATCGATATTATCGACTAGAAACCTAACCCAACAATATGTAAGAAATTTGTGCCAGTAATGAAAATCTTTCGTGTAAATCCTGCCTCAGTCGACTTTCAGTCACTAACAAATGCTGTTAGGTTTTTCGTTTTCTTTCTCTGGCCCAGGCGTGGCGGTGTAGTATGAAGCTTGCTTGCCAGCCACATAATTCCAGGTTCATTCTCACTGTGTCGCATCTTGGGCAAGTGTCTACTATAGCCTCGGGCCGACAAAAGTCTTGTGAGTGGATTTGGTAGATGGAAACTGAAAGAAGTCTGTCGTATATATATATATATATATATATGTGTGTGTGTGACTTTGTTTGTCCCTCACTACCGTTTGACAACCGATGTTGGTGCGTTTACGTCTTCGCAATTTAGCGGTTCGGCAAAAAGACTGATGAAATAAGTAACAGGTTTAAAAAAAAAAAAATACGGGGTTGATTCGTTCGACTAAAATTCCTCAAGACGATGCTTCAGCATGGCCACAGTCTTATAACTGAAACAAGTTAAAGATAAAAGATAGCTAACAGGGTAATTCTGGTTCACTAAACTTTTTTGAGAACGTCACTCAGTACATCAGCATTCGCTTTACGTATTCATATTAACGTCATTTGCCAATTTGAATCATCACGCTCGAACCCATTTTGTTACCATTGCGTAAATTATTACAAGCTCAAAACCTATTTTAAATCTTATATGTAAACTCTATGTTCGCCGATGGACTCCGAGAATTTTTTAGAAGAGCTTAGTCGATTACAACCACCCCCATTGCTTGACTAGAACCTTAGAAGGTTAAGTTAACCTGGAAGGATTTGAAGTGAGACGATAAAGCACTAGAATTAATACGCAAGGCATTTTATCCAACGCTCTTACGATTTTGCGAATCGTCTGCACTTTAACACCGTATAATGATTTAAAATTTTGGTACAAGACCAGTAAGTTCGAGGGAGTGTGTTTAACTGGTACTTATTTTATCAACGTCGAATGGTTGAAAAGCAAAGTTGACCTCAGTGGAATTTGAATTCAGAACGCAAAGACGGACGAAATGCCGCTAAGCATTTCGACCGGCGAGGTAAAGGTTCTGCCAGCTCGCTGCCATTCGGTACCTTATAATAATCCTTTCTACTATAGGCACAAGACCAGAACTATTGGAGAAGGGGATAGTCTCTTACGTAGACCCCAGTATATTCAACTGTTAATTAATTTATCGACACCGAAAGGTGGACCTCAGCGGAATTTGAATTCAGAACGTAAAGACAAACGAAATGTCTGCCCGACGTGCAAACGGTTCTGCCAGCTCATCGCCTTAAAGTTAGACATAATATCGGTCTCGAATTTTAGCACAAGGCCAGCAAGTTCGGGGGAGTGGTGTCTTCAACTGGTACTTATTTTACCGACCACGAACGGGTGAAAGGCAAAGTCAACCTCGGCGGAATTTGAACTCAGAACGTAAGGACAGACGAAATACCGTTAGGTATTTTGCCTGGCGTATTAACGACTCTGGCAGTTCGCCGCCTTTTAGAACCTTTTATTAACAAAACATATCCGGTGTCCTGTCAGTATGTCACCGTTCGATGCATCATCGGTCATTTTGTCGCTAAATAATAACAACAGATCGCATCCGCCACGCCTCAGTATGGACACAATGGGT
>NC_069006.1:15707959-15711731 GCF_001194135.2 Octopus bimaculoides | reverse complement strand
ATATATATATATATGTATACGGTGTGTGTGCGTACACATGCACGCACGTAAAACCACTCACTCACATTCAAACACATTCCCACTCAAAGAAGAAGGAACACATACGAATACACCCTTTTTCTTTTGTTTACCTAAACAGCCGGCAACAGCTCAAACAAACGGACCCATGTCATCTGAAGTACTAAAATGCAGCACTAAGCACTAACCAAATTCTATCTCAGTCTGAAGGAGAAGACAAGAGGAAGGAATCAGATTCAATCAATTTTGTTTTCTCAGAAAATTCTTGCCATGATTCACACGGAATGGCATCTTCTCTGAAATATTTTCTCATCCATGTTGTCATTCGTTCGGTTCGATAGTATTTTAAGATTTTTCGCTTCCAGTGACTTATCTACTAATTGTTTTTGGTAGCTGTTGGCTTATTATCCGGATTTATTCGCTGTCAGAGTCTCAATCAATAAACTTTGCTCTACACACACTGAATTCTGCAATAATACACACTTTCCCTGGTTCTACCTCGGCTTCTTATATTTCTTTTGTCGCTCATCCAACGTATCTCTTAAAAGTTATCTTTATAACTTATTCTTTTGTAACAACAGACAAATGCGTACATGCACACAGAAACAAATGCACGTATTTATACTCTCTCCCTCTGTTTGTCTGTCTGTCTGTCTGTGTGTGTCTCTCTCTCTCACACACACACGCGCGCACATATATAAACATGGACGTGTACATGGTCGTACAAATACACATACAACATTAAAAACGCAGGCACCGACTCACGGCAGGTCCACGTTCATAGATACACGACTGAAACACGTGTAGAGACACCCACATACGCCCATGAGATACCTACATATATGCACACACAAATGCGTTTACACACACATGCACGCGCACACACACACATGGCATTCACAGACACACAAAAATGCCCGTCGGCAGACACACAAACACGTACGTACCCACACAGGCACACAAAAAACACACGCGCACACACGCACAAGAACACTCTTACACATAACCTTTAGTCGAACAAATTGACTCCAGGACTTATTCTTTGTAAGCCTAGTACTTATTCTATCGGTCCCTTTTGCCGAACCTTTGTTACGGGGACGTAAATACGGGGACGTAAATACACCAACATCGGTTGTCAAGCGATGGTGGGGGGACAAACACAGACACGCAAAAATATATATATATATATATATATATATGACGGGTTTCTTTCAGCTTCCGTCTACCAAATCTATTCACAATGCTTTGGTTGGCCCGAGGCTATAGTTGAAGATACTTGCCCAAGGTACCACACAGTGGGACCGAAGCCGGAACCATGTGGCTGGGAAGCAAGCTTCTTACCACACAGCCACACCTATATGAATGTGCATGTGTGTATCCATACGCTTGTGGACGAATTTAACAATTTTATTGTTGTGTTTGAAAATAGATTTTCATTTTATTCTCATTCTATTCGATAAATTTCATTCATTCCATTGAAAATAAAAAAAAATCCCTTGATAACTCGAGATCTAATGTAAACATATTTTTTAATGGAGTCTGTAGTCTATTACCTGCCTGCCACCGTTAAATAACCCCTTTCCTGGTCCCCGTTGCATATTTTACATATCTATATTATATGGGCTTAAAATTCATATTTGATAAATAGAAAATCATTATATTCAGCTATTATTCGTTTCACTTCTTTCCTTCTCATTGTGTTTCTTATCAACAAATCACTTATTTATTTATTTAGTTATTTATTTATTTATTCATTCATTTATTTATTTATTTATAATTATCTCTGCAGCCATCGTCATCGTGGTCGCATATGACGTTTCAGATTTACTACCAATCTTCGTCATCTAGAATATTGATATATTTTTATTCCTAATAAAATTATGAATTTAATTTTCTATCATCATTACTCTTCTTCTTCTTCTTCTCTCGTCCCCTTCTTTTCTTTTCTTTTTCTTCCTCTTGTTCGTCTTCTTCTTGCTGAGGGAGTATAGACTCCTATTGGTGTGTACCGAATCAGTTTATTTTGTTATGTGTTTTAAACTTTAGTAACAACAACAATGGTGGTTGTGGCAGAGGTGACGGAAGCAACCACAGCAATAGAATCAGGAGCAATAGCAGCAACAATATAAGCAGCGTCTTTGTAAAGGCCTCTTTCGTGGAAGCGGTGTTTCATGTGGAGCGATACAACTTATCGCTAGATACTAAGCGGGACAAACTAGTGTGTCTCGCCCTGTTTAGAAGGGAGGGAAGAATTGCAGCTCTTGCGTCCCCACCTGAAATTTAAGCTGTCCCAGCTAGAAAAATGATAATTTATCATGTATCGTTAAAGAGTCGTTCACTGCAGACGGTCGTGAGAGCTTAAGGGGAATGGACCCACCGGAATGTATTGTAAAACATCCTGCGTGTATCTAGGACAAGGCAGTTCGGCAGTTTCGAAGTCACATTTTTATAATCGCAGCAGCAACATTGGCAACAGCATCGTTTTTTCGTCTGCCGCTATGTTCTGAGTTCAAATTCCACTGAGGTCGACTTTGCCTTCTGCCCTTTCGGGTCGGTGAACTAAGTACCAGTGAAACACTGGGGTTAATGTAAATGTAATCGACTAGTCTCCTGTCTCCCAAATTTCAGGCCTTGTGCCTATAGTAGAAAGGATTATTATTAGGTAGCGAGCAAAATGTTTAGTGGTATTTTGTCTGTCTTTGACCTTAGAGTTCACATTCTGCCGAGGTCACCTTTGCCTCTCATCCTTTCGGAATCGATAAAACAAGTACAAGTTAAGCACTGGGATCGATGTAATCGACTAATACCATCCTCCCAAATTGCTGGCCCTGTGTCAATATTTGAAACCATTATCATTGTTACTACTACATCATACCGTTCTGTGTGAATTCATAGTTTATATTTTAGATGAATACACACCACACGCACGCACACAAATATCTATATCTATCTATCTATCTATCTATCTATCTATTTTGATAGATAAACAGATAGATAGATAGATAGATTGATTGATGTATCAATATGCAAGCTCATATTCAGCGGGGTGAATAAAACCGTGCGATCTAAGAACGAAGATATCAGTTTTATGTTGTGTCGTAATCATTAATCTCGCTCGGCACACTCCACGTACAAACACATTTCTAGGCCCCCATTACGTAGCAATCAACTGACATTACGTTTCTTGTTGACAATCGCTGGAGATTTTTATGGCAGCTATTGTTGTTTTTGCTGTTGTTATATTTGATGATGATGTTGTCAAAGTCGTTCGTATTGATGTTGTTTTCAACATCGTTGTTTCTATTGTTTGTATTCAATAGTTGTCGTTTTTATATCTGATTCTGTTTTGTTGATAGCACTGTCTTCATTCTCTCTCTCTCGCCCTCATCTCTCTTGTTCCACCCCCCTCTCTCACTCAGTCTTGGTGTTATGTTATGTTATGTTAGATTAACTCTGATGGGTTCTACACATACACACACACACACACATACACACGCTCACACACACACACACAATAATATCCATAGACATGTATACATATGCATGTTTATGTACGCATACATTTGTATAGATATGTATGTAGAAACATGTATACATTTGTATACATAAGTATAAACATGTATACGCATGTATGCATATGTATGTGTATACATGTATATGAATATGTACGCATGCATATGTTTCTTTGTTTGTATATACATTTATATATACATATATATTTCCATGTATGCATACATGTGAATATATATATATA
>NC_069006.1:15707077-15707859 GCF_001194135.2 Octopus bimaculoides | reverse complement strand
ATATTTATATATATATACATATATACATATACGTATGTAGATGCACGTAGTTAGAAGCAAGTTGACTGAGTTCCATGTTACTCAGATTCGTAAGCACACGTATTCGTCTACATGCATCTATATCTACAGAGGCATGGACTAAGAGGAGAAATGATCTAAATATGGCTTCTTGGAGGACGTTTTCGTTGTTCAGTTAACTTTAAAGGAATGGATTGGTGTGACCATCTTTGAACCTTTCAATCTTCTTTAATCTATCTGTCTACCTCAAGATGTAGACGCATACTTGCTCCTATGATATTCTGAATTACGCAGAGCCGAGTCACCTGTGTGTCTGTCCGCCCGTATCTGTCTGTATGTCTCTATCTGTCTGTCTGTCTGTCTGTCTATATCTATCTGTCTGTCTGTCTGTCTATATCTATCTGTCTATCAAAAATAGGAATGGCTTTTGCGATAATGTTTTTCATTTTAACAATTAAACATTTAAAAACACAAGTGAAAAATTATCAATAAAGCTGTTGCTATTCATTTCTTCAGATATATAATACTGCACCAAAGACTTTCTATTGCTTATTTTACTATATATATATATATATATATTTATATATATGGTGGTTGTCTACTCCTTATGCATTAGCGAGGCGGCAAAAGACACCGATAGAGCAAGCACCAGGTTTAAAGAAAAAGTACTGGGGTTGATTAATTCGTCTAACATCTCTTCGAGGTGGTGCCCCAGCATGGTCGCAGTCTAATGACTGAAACAAGTAAAAGATACACACACACAC
>NC_069006.1:15700351-15706881 GCF_001194135.2 Octopus bimaculoides | reverse complement strand
AGCTGTCCAAAAATTTAAACAACAACCGGCCATTTTAAACACGACAATTTTATTTGTGCCTCAAGTTGTTTTAATCCCGCGAATCTTTTTCTAATCATCGATTGAAATGTGCTCTTTTTTTTTCATCTTTTGTGGTGTGATTTTATTTTTTTACCCTCGCCTTAATCCAATTTCATTGTTTAGCTTTCAGCCGCGTGCTTCGAGTTCGAATATCTAGGGAAGAATCATCTGGAAGCGTTTTTTTTTCTGCTTGATTGCATTTCTTCACCTCTGATAACTATTGTGTGTGGATGCTTGGGTTTGTTTGTTTGTTTGTGTGTGTGTGTGTGTGGGTATACTTGCCTGCATGTGTGTGTGCATGCTTGTGTGTTGTGTTGTGTCTTTATATATGTCTGTATGTGTCTGCATGTGTGCGTGCGTTTATAAATGTGTGCGTGTGTTTATAGATGTGTGCATGACTGCATTTGTGAATGTGCATGTGTGTGCATACATATACATGCGCTGCGTGCTTGTGTGTTTGTGCGTCTGTTACTTAGTTCGTGTGTGTGTGTGTGTGTGTGTGCGTGCGTGCGTGCGTGTGTCTTCGATTTAGCATTATCATTATTTTGATTTATTCTTCTTTTCAAAGTTTTAAAGTTGTCTGCTATTGGTATATCTTGTAGGCAGTGAAGCCATGTTAACGCCAATAAGCATTGTCTTAAGACTTGGTTCAAGAAATGTATTTATAGATTGTTATCGCCAAACGTGACATCTGTTTCGAAAACTCGAACAAAGTGAACTTCGCTGAAGGTGAACACAAGGTGTTCACGATTACACTAGATGTCCTTTGAAAAATATGTTGAAATAAGAGGTGTGGACTTGAGGGCAACTTGCACACGCATATAGAGTGAGAGATAGATAGATAGATAGATAGGTAGATAGAGAGGAAGAGAGAGAGAGAGAGAAAGAGAGTAAAGGAAACCAAATTCCAGGCGGTGATGTTAAACTAGACAATGGACCAATACTAATCTGCGGAGTTCATCGGAGGTGCTTTGAAATGATTTACATCGGCTCAGTTTTATTTACAAAGCTTGGTTCGATTTGAAGGAAAGAAAGGAAGAAAATCTTGGTCAAGGTGCTACTGAATCGGACTGAACTCGGAGCAGCATCATTATGAGGCGAACGTCTTAAATCGCTAAACCAAATTTCGGAATTTCTAAATGATTTTTATAAATTATGGCAGCGCAGTTTTTGTTGTTGTTTTACTGGATTTAATCATAAGACTTCGGTCATGCTGGAGTTTTCAGCAAGAATTTTTAGTCCATCATATTATCTCCCTCCCCACCTCTCTCTCTCTATCTCTCTCTCTCCCTCTCTCTCGTACTACAATCTCTGTTTGTATACGTTGTTGTCATCTTCTTTCAGCCTGGGGCGCTGCAACAAAGTCCACCCGCCACACTTTTCGGTCCAAAATCACTACCTCGGGGTCCTGGGTTCATTTCGGGCCAGTTTCTACAATCGGGTTGTCGATGCAAGTGTGATGGTCTCCTCTTCTTACATTACTTTGAAGTGGGTTCCAAAAGACTCTTTTCGATGCTTCCAGTTCAGGGTGGTGCAATCAGTGATCAAATAGTCGCAGCCGTATACCTATGCACACGCACACATGAAGGCGGCGAGCTGGCAGAATCGTTTCGCACGCCGGGCGAAATGCTTAGCGGTATTTCGTCTGCCGCTACGTCCTGAGTTCAAATTCCGCCGAGGTCGACTTTGCCTTTCATCCTTTCGGGGTCGATTAAATAAGTACCAGTTACGCACTGGGGTCGATATAATCGACTTAATCCGTTTGTCTGTCTTTGTTTGTCCCCTCTGTGTGTAGCCCCTTGTGGGTAGTAAAGAAATAACAGACACACATGAAAAGCGGCCTAAGACAAAAACAGACAAAAGAAAAGAAACCCGACTCCAGCACGAGGTGTTAACGATTGATTACACTGAATGTCCTTTGAAAAATATGCTGAAATAACAAGTGTGTACGTGTAGATAACTTGCACACACACACACACACACACACACACACACACACACACACACACACACACACACACACACACAGAAATATAGGATAAGAAAGAAGAGAGAGAAAGAGAGAGACTCCCAATGAAGACAATCAGCACCCACGAATTTACACCAGATAATATAATCGTTTGGTTATTCTTTTAAACCTTGCCTCTCTCAACAGTCTGCATTGGAACAAAAAAAGATTGACACCTGTCAGAAACACCCCCGTATTGTATGATTTATCGCCTGCCATATCTGTTCATGACCAAAACAGATAGTTCCATCATATGGGAGAAAAATCAACTCACGGAAGGAATGCAGCAACGATCGGATCAACAACAAAGTCATAGTCAACAACATGAAGAACAATATAATGAATTTGACTAGAAATGTTGGTATATTGTGTGGTTACGGGAACAACTTATTTTTGTCTGCGGCAAACTGAATCTATATATTATTTTTACATATGTGTAGTGAAGATAATTAAGAGGTTGGCTTAAAAATTTGGGAGATGGAAACTGCGTAGAAGCCTGCCGTGTTAATGTATCTGTCTGTCTAACTATACATCTATCTACCTACCGATCTTGTTGATTTTTGTCTATCTATCTATCTATCCTATCTATCTATCTATCTATCTATCTATCTATCTATCTATCTATCTATCTATCTTGTTTTCTGTCTATTTGTCTGAATGTGTGTACTTATTATAAAAATCCTTTTCCCCGAAATACACTGAACACCCACTGAATAAAGTGCTGAAAATGGATTGTAGAATGACAATTTAATTTTTGATGAGTTTCTATCAATCATTCATTCATTATTCCGTAAGTTAGCACGTGCATTTACTCTCTGTTCGCTTGTCACTGCTGCTTCCAGAACATATATATAGAAAGCTATTTAATGAACATTAAATGAATTGAACGACAATAGTTTATTATCAGAATCGTTAGCACGTCGGGCTAAATACTTAGGGCATTTCGTCCGTCTTTATGTTCAGAGTTCGAATTCCACCGAGGTTGACGTTGCTTTACATCCTTTCAGGTTCGATAAAATTAATCCTATTTGAGCATTGGGGTCAATGTAATCGACTTACCCACTTCACCGAAACATGTGGCCTTGTGTCAGCATTTGAAACTAATATGAAAGCAGCGATATAACAGATTTGATAGCGTCGCATAGAATGCTTTGGTTGTAATTGCTTCTGTTCCCTGCACCGAGGTTTCAAATTCCTCTGATACCAACATTGTTTTTCAAATACTGGGTCTATTTCTTCTACTCTGTCTGTCTGTCGTTTCCTACAAGAATCATCCCCGGCGAGAGCTAGGAAAGTAAGGTTCATGCCCTGGTGTCACTAATCCTTTTCCCAATTTCTCCGTGGAAGAGACCAAAAAGGGAGTAAAAATGGAAGTATTTTGTACATGAATTTCTTCAGAAGAAATCAAAAAATATATATTAAAAAAAACAAAAACATTTAGAATGATGGCTAAGAAGAAACAAAAACATCGTATCAAGAACAGCAGCAGCTGCAAAATACTGAGGAAAAACCAATAATGAAATGATCTCCAGAAGAATGATGGGGTTGCAGTTATTGATGTTGTGGTTGTTCAGCCATCGAGGTCGGCCTTAATTGAGCAAACCTATAATCAGAGGTGTTTCAACCATGATCTTCCAGTCGATTGTTGTTGGTAATCGTGGATGATATTGTTTAGCCACCAAAGCCAGCTCTGATCAAACAGGTCTCACATCAAAGACGTTCCAGTTATGATCATTCTGTAATTTTCCTTCACAACCTATCTAGAAAAACATAACTGTCCAAAGCATTTGTCCTTCATGAAGACGGTAAAGTGTAATTTGGGAGTGGGTCTGGCTGCTATTTCACGCAGACGAACAATTGTATAGGAGTTCCTTCGATTTTTGTCTAACTGTAAAATAATTTCGACAACGTGTCCTTTCGGTAAGACGCTAAGCTAGAATTTAAGATAGATTTAGATATTTCAAGCAGCCCGAGCGAGTCTATGGAAGCTCCACTGTTGGATCCTCATCCAGTCTCATTTTGTCTTTTTCTTTAAAATCGTGGAATCGGAGTCTTCGTCACTGTCGACGATAATCAGTTAGTTCTTCGACCAACTGAGTTCGTAGGCGTGAAATTACCATGTATATGCGGCTGAATATTCCATAGACAGGTTTAACCTTAATATAATTCTCTGACTGAATCAGTGTGACACGGTGTATAATATGTCTGGAGCTTTGAACAGCATGTACAAAAGAGAGAGAGAGAGAGAGAGAGAGAAGAAGAAGAATGGGGCCTGTTACTCGACTTGTATTCAATTTATCGAACCCAGAAAGGATGAAAGACAATAGTGACCATGGTGGGATTTAAACTCAGAACGTGGCCAAGTGGAAAGCTAGACATTCATTCCGGACGCAAAGCATTTTGATGCAGTGTCTAGGAAACTGGAACGCAAGGTATTGTAATACCACAAGGAATTTCATGTGATACTTTAACGATTCTATCAATTCGTCACCTGGAGTAAAATAGTATGATGTGATTTAAGGATGAGTTTGGGTGTTATTTCTAACAATTTTAATGACTACATAGGGGCTTCCTTAAAAAGAAGAGCCAAACGAATGACCCCACCCCTTACACATCCACGCATCTTCTCCAACATACCAGAAGTCAAACAAATAAAAATGACCATCGAAATTTAATTAACCACAAAGATAATGGATTGCTTTCATTTGCATAATGAATTGCTTTCATTTGCATAAGATTTCAGTTTGTTTACTTCGTCACGAAATTTAGGAATAACATCCAGAAATCAGACGTTTGTTCACCTAATATTTGTTGAACTTCGTTAGAAGTTCAATTCCAGATTTTGAAAAAATATTTCATGTTTGTTATGCTTTATTTATTTTCATAATTTTATTTTGATTTTTAAAATTTTCGCTGTTAAAATGCGAATTATGGTTTTAGCTGCTGTTTTATTAGTCGTTGCTTAGTGTTGCTTAGCTTCAGGTTAGCTGTGATTGAGTTGATATATGAATCTTAATGACTATCCAACCGTGACCATCCTTCTCTGTTTCACGTGTTAATTCTTGTGGGTTCGAAGAAGGAGTGCCACAAGAGTTAACAAGTGAAACACAGGCAGAAACAAGAAAAATGCCCCTGTTATTTGAATACTATACAAATATGTCTTTAAAAAGACTTTTCTTTTAAATTTACCAAAATTTAATTTTTCAATAAATTATTATTCATATTTACTGTTGAAAAGATCTCAAGGATCGAAACCGGTACTGTAATGTTCTTTATAAAAGTATTTTAGCATTTTCTATTTTGTCTTTTTTCCATATATATATCTACTCGTGTGTTCCTCTTCAACCTTTTACATATATATATATATATATATATATATATATATATATATATATATATATATATATATATATATATATATACATATATAATATGTCTTCTATAGGCGCTGGCCGACCAAAGCCTTGTGAATGGATTTGGTAGACGGAAACTGAAAGAAGCCCGTCATACATATATATATGTATTTGTGTATGTTTTTGTCTGTGTTTGTCAGATTAGTCTAATATTGTGGATATTGATTGACACTAACGTTAACAATTATGACGTAGTTATTATTTATCTTTCATTTGTATTAGTCAGACTGCGGTCATGCTGGGGTGCCGCCTTAAAGAATTTTAGATGAACAAATTAGACCCCAGTATTTATATATTTTAAGCCTTATGTTACGGGGACGTCAATACACCAACACCGGTTGCCAAGCGGTGATGGGGGAAGAAAGACACGCACAAAGATGCACACCCAGATATATACATATACGATGGGCTTCTTTCAGTTTCCGTCTACCAAATCCACTTTCAAGGCCTTGGATGTACATATAGCAGAAGGCAATTTCCCAAGATGCCATGCAGTGGGACTGAACTCGAAATCCTGTAATTGAGAAGCAAACTTCTTATTTCTTTATTACCCACAAGGGGCTAGAGAAGCAAACTTCTTACCACACAACCGCACCTGCGCCTAATATACAAAAAAATTGTTTTATTTACAATATCATTATGATAAAAATAGGGATTATAAACTTATAAAGAAGAGAAAAAGAGGGTGACTGAGAAACAAGAAGAGCAACAAAGAAAGACAGACATAAAAAGAAAGAAAGAACGTACAATAGGGAGTGAGAGAACGAAACTAAAGAAAAAATAAATAAAACTCTAAATAGGATATCCATTGGAAGACTAAAATGCTGCTATGACTATTTCGGTGGCGATGACACCACTTGGAATGTTGGACGTCTCATGTTTTAAGTCGGGTATTTTAACGACGGATCACGTGATAACAGATTGTGAAAGTGAAAGTAGGATTTGGTGGTGGGGACGTAGTGCATGAAGTAAAGAAATTCAATAAAAGAAACGGGATTAGAAAAGATTTCGGTAAAACTAACACTGCAAAAACAGATTAGCAACATATA
>NC_069006.1:15697234-15699411 GCF_001194135.2 Octopus bimaculoides | reverse complement strand
TATATATATACATACACTATATATATATTTATATATATATATACATACACTATATATATATTTATATATACACAATATATATATATATATATATACACACACAAACACACACTGTGTGCTTCTCCCTCGATGATTCTGTAGTATTTTGTGTGAGGATGCGTTTATAAGAGTGTATATAAATACCTGTGTGTATGTATCTGTGCTTCCCTATCGGTGAATGCACATATGTGCATATATATATATATATATATATATATATATATATAACTGTGAGTGTACATATATATATCAGTGAGTGTACATATATATATATATATATATGTATGTATATATGCTTGTATGTGTGATGGGAGAGTGTATGTGCATGTACGGATATATTGACATATATATTTATGTGTGCGTTGTAAAGCCGCTAGCATAACACTGTAAAGAAAAACCGTTATCAGGCCTGTACAGTTTGAAGTGTGCATTTTATCTGTAATTTGATAGCTTGGTGCCACCTCAATCAACGTCGTATTTTGTCTGCTAAGTGGATTTGCCCGACCATTCTTGCATGATTTGTCCTTGTCAAGATTTCCAGAAAAGTCGCAAAACATTGAAAGGAGTAATATATTTATTGGTGACCACGAAATAAATTTGGCGTATAGACATGCAGATATGCCTGGATATATATATATATATATATATATATATACATACGCACACGTGTGTGTGTGTAAGAGGGAGAGACCAGTTTGCGTATTTGTAAATGAATTTGTATATGTTAATACGTGTTCACATCAAACATGTTTTTATGTATATATGTATGTGTGCATATATACGTGTTTATTTTTGCTCAATATTCACGTGGATACATGCATACATCATTTCCGCATGTTTGTACGCATATACATATAACGTACATATACATATTCACAAAATGTGCTGTAATATATATATATATATATATATATATATATAGTATGGTATATTCTGCTTGATAACACGCATATGAGTTCATAAGGAACGAGAGAGAGCGAGTCAAAGTATAAGAGAGGAATAGATAGATAGATAGATATGGGTATGTGTTCATACATTGGTATATGTGTATGTGTATGCTTGTTGATACGCGTTTACATATATTAAGGTGTGTGTGTGTGTGAATGTGCAAATTTTTGCACATGAGTGTAAATGTGTATTGTTCGACTGTATTGTATGCATAGATGTTTTCCATGTCTTGGTTTTTAATTCACTATACGCACACACACACACACACATTTGTATGTGTGAGCTTTGTATGTACGTTGCTGTGTGTGTGTGCACGTGCGCGGGGCGGAATGAGCTTGTGCTATGTGGGTGAGTATTAGTGCACTCGCACTTATTTTCATACACACGCTTACATTCAGACAATCACGCGCGCATATACTCACACTCACGCCTCTAAGTGCAGCGCTTCAATTAATCTTTCCACATCCGTGTAGCGCCACCTATGCCATCGAAAGACGAATTGAGTGACAAAACTGTTTAACGTGTGTCACAAGATCACTTGAAGAGGCTTTTACTGTAACGGCGAGGTGAAGAACTAGGCAGATTCACTGCTGTGAATATTTGTCGTCTTGGTTAGTACCGTAGTCTGAGTTAACAACACAATTAATAATTAGGATTTCTGTCTTAGAAAGATTCTGGCAAAGTTAGAATAAAATGGCCCGCGATTCCCAGTTTCATGAATGCTAAATTATTTGGAAGGAGTTGCTCAGATGAACATAAACCTACAATTACACTGTGTAACACGATTTTAGTCCTTGCGTAGCAATTATTTCTGATTTGCTTACTCCTAGAAATTATGAAAAATGGCAATTATTTCCCTCAAACTTTGCTTTTGTTACATTTATTTAAACCCCAAAGACTCCCTCTCAACACATCGTTATGATACTCCCCCAGCACTCCTGCTCATTTTCAAGTGGTTAAGGTCAAGCGACTGACAAGCAGATCTGTAGTACTGAGCAGAATATTTGCCATAACGATATTTCTGCTTCAGCAATTCAGAGCTGAATCTATCTGAAATGGAATGGAAAATAGATCAGTTTCAAAATATTGATGTCCAGGTCAGAAAAGCAAAGTCTGAAGGGAAGAGTAGTCATTTCCTTTGATTTCTAGATAGAAGCAAATAGGAAATAACACTTACCGACCAAAGACCA
>NC_069006.1:15695404-15696276 GCF_001194135.2 Octopus bimaculoides | reverse complement strand
TATATATATATATATATATATATCTATATCTAGATCCATCCATCCCCATATAAACAGTTCACAAATATAGTAGATTTGTTGAGGCTGATCTCCGTTCTCTCAGGTCTAGCGACATTGTAGCACGCAATTATCATAGCGTTCTCAGCCACTTTTCTCTCTGCTTTTCTGTACAACGTCTCTGACCGTCTTCCCCACGTCATTCCACAATATTTCACGCCATCCAGCTCTTTCCCTGGCTATACAACTCCATACCATACCATACCATACCAATCTGTCTCTAATGTATGGAGAAGCTGTGTATGTATGAGTGTATATATATATATATATATATATATATGCATGTATGTATTTTATACATGTATATATATGTGTGTGTGTATGTATATGCATGTATGTATTTTATACATGTATATATGTGTATGTGTATGTATATGCATTATATATTTTATACATGTATATATATGTGTATGTATATGTATGTGTATTTATTCATGTATATGTAAGCATGTATTTGTATGTATATGTATGCATATGTATATATGTGTGCACATGTATATATATATATACACACACACACACACATATGCACATACATACATACATACACATATAGATATCGTATATGAAATATTGTTCTGTGAGGTCACGGAATTTTGTTCCCATGGCCGTAAATCCAACGGCTGACTGCTATGATGTTTCACTGTTGATTCAGAAGACAAAATCTCTTCTCACAGACAAATGGAGTGTAAGAATTTGCATTGCTTAGCTGCAGTAAAGAAGATGGCGGCGGCGGCGGCGGTGGTGGCGTTGGTGGCTGTGGTGCTCGGCATTGCGGCGTTAGTGGTTTGGATGTTGGTTTTGTTGGCGTCGAT
>NC_069006.1:15690424-15695114 GCF_001194135.2 Octopus bimaculoides | reverse complement strand
GTGTGTGTGTGTATGTTTGTGTGTCTGTGTTTGTCCCCCCAACATCGCTTGACAACCGATGCTGGTGTGTTTACGTCCCCGTAACTTAGCAGTTCGGCAAGAGACCGATAGAATAAGTACTAGGCATCCAAACAATAAGTCCTGGGGTCGATTTGCTCGACTAAAGGCGGTGCTCCAGCATGGCCGCAGTCAAATGACTGAAACAAGTAAAAGAGTATTATAGGAGCAGGCGTGGCTATGTGGTAAGGAGCTTGCTTCCAAGCCACATGGTTCCATTGCCTGACACCTGCGGAAAGTATCTTGTACTATAGCCTCGGGTAACCAAAGCCTTGTGAGTGGATTTGGTAGATGGGAACTGTAAGAAGTCCGTCGTATATGTATTTATCTATGTGCATGTGTGTGTATTTTTTTGTCCCACCATCACTGCTTGACAACTAGTGTTGGTGTGTTTACGCCTCCGCACCTTAGCGATTCGGCAAAAAAGGCCGATAGAATAAATACCAAATTTAACAAAAATTACGCACTGGGTCAATTCATTCGACTGAAAATTCTTCAAGGCGGTGCCCTACCATGGCCGCAGTCTGAGAACAAAAAGAAGTAAAGGATAACAATAAAAGATTATTTCTAGTTCGGTGGATACCTATATGCACGTACGCACGTACACGCACACGCCCCCCCCCAAGGGTTCTTAAAATCATCCCTACCATCTAAAATTACTTAAAAGAAAAATTTTCGCTTCGTATGAGATACGTCTGGAAGGATGTAGTCGACAATTTTAATGCTAAAATTATTGTCAGTAGACGCTTGGATAGTTAATATCTTAGATATAAACGTTAATTTATATTCTGAGGAACAGAATCCACATAGATAGCCAACTGTGACCTTATGGTATGTCCACGAATGCTCTAATTACTTCCTTAGTATTGCGAAGAGCTTACCAAATATTATGGGATAAGACTTTGACATATGACATTAGATGACTTATTGACTTAGTATAAAATGTGACTGAGTATTCTACAATCAAATTTATCCTTCACTGAATTTTCATTTAGGATCAGCGAGACACAAGTGCAACAAACAAAGTACAAACACAGTTTCCGTCTACTTAGAATCAATTTCATTTCCAAGAATTAAAATCGATCCAAACCTATGATAACGGTACAAGCCTAATATTCCCTAAATGGAATCGAACCCAGGATATCCTGGTAACGAAGCAAACATCTTAACCACTCGGCAATGTTCGCATTCATAGAGAAATAATACATTAGGTAATATAGTAATAGAAATGTTCGAATGCTTTTAGTTATAGATTTGCTCAATAGGGGGATGTGGTACTAAAAACCAATGACTGTTAGAAATACCAACCTAATCTTCCTCCTATCGTCCTATGATTTTGAAAAGATAATTGCACTGGATAATGCAGTTTTAGGTACATTTTGATCATAGGTCTGCTCGATCAAGGATGACTTGGGACTAAACAACTTCAACAATAGTAACAACCACAAGTGATATAGAAGAAAAGTTTCGTCCATTTTCGGTACAAAACAACTGTAATTCAAAAACAATTTATAGTCTATCATCGTAATTACCAACAAAGAAATACTGAATATGGCCATTTGTATATATACGATTATAGTAGAACATGGCACTAGCTTTATCGCTCTCTCTCTCTCCCTCCCTCCCTCTCTCTCGATATATATTTATGTATGTATCTATATTTACATGTATGTATGTGTAAGTATAAGCATGTATGTATATATACACGTAGGTATATGTATGTATGTATCTCTGTGTGTGTGTGTGTGTGTGTGTGTGTATATATATATATATATATATATATATATATATATATATATATAAACATTATTAAGAATAATGGTTGGTGTGAGCATCCGGTTTTATTACATAATTCTGAAATTGTTTCATCGACGCTTTACCAGAGGTTTATTGCTGGAATATTATTATGTAAGAGACGAAATAATACATCGAATCTGTATTATTTCCAGCAATACTGCAAAATATCGATTCTGCAGGTTCCTGTATAAATCGAATTGCTGAACGAACACCAATTTCTCAAAAACATATACCCTTCATTGAAGATGTTCACATAATTTCATTAGCATATCAATAGCTAAAACAAATATACAATAATGGACAAATCCCAAATAAAATTTTATATATATATATTTAGCAGAGGTAAGAGAGTGACTCAAGGTCTAGTGTTTCGTGCAGTGCCAACTTACGAAACTCTAGAATCTTGAGTCACTCTTTTACCTCTGCTAAATATTAATAAAAATATGCACATACACATATGCACCAACACATATGCCCCAGCATGACCACAGTCGAATGACTGAAGCAAATGAACGATGAAAGATATATACATTCACACATAGTGGAGGCGCAATGGCCCAGTGGTTCAGGCAGCGGACTCGCGGTCATAGGATCGCGGTTTCGATTCCCAGACCGGGCGTTGTGAGTGTTTATTGAGCGAAAACACCTAAAGCTCCACGAGGCTCCGGCATGGGATGGTGGCGAACCCTACTGTACTTTTTCACCACAGCTTTCTCTCACTCTTACTTCCTGTTTCTGTTGTGCCTGTAGTTCAAAGGGTCAGCCTTGTCACACTGTGTCACGCTGAATATCCCTGAGAACCACGTTAAGGGTACACGTGTCTGTGGAATGCTCAGCCACTTGCACGTTAATTTCACGAGCAGGCTGTTCCGTTGATCGGATCAACTGGAACCCTCGACGTTGTAAGCGACGGAGTGCCAGCACATACACAATCGAGTTGTAACAGAGAGAAGGAATTTTACTGAAACTGTCTGTCTGTCTGTCATATGTGTAAGTATATGTGATAGAGAAATCCATTCTAAGTCACTGAAAATAGGGCGAATATCACCATGAGAATTTCAACAACGCATCTACCACTTTATATAACTTTGATTTGTTTGCATTCACAAACACTAATATTAATACAATAGAAAACAAAGCGTGATTCTGAATCTCTGCCATGAATCGGAAATGAAAATCTTTAAAACTTAAAACGAACACAACATAACTAATGAAATGTGTGAAGTTAAACGCAGTTCGATCTACACACGTGACGCACCGTTCTATTTTTATAATTCACGATGTAGAAAATTGCCGCGTTCAGTACATTAAAAAAAAACGTAGAGGGAGGGGTGTACCACAGGCACCGAAAAGTAACGAAGTTGCCCCTTCCATTCCATAATGAAAACATCAACGGTTAATCTAAAAGAAAAAGAATAGGTGCGGGGAGCGAAAATTAGAAATGCAGGAAAAAGGGGCGATTTACATGCAAAAGCCAGAACAAAGTAAAGAGCGAGTGAGGGTTGGGAAAGGCACCTGACAGATATAGAGATAGAGCCGTATGAAGAGGAAGATAGAAGGCATAAGAGAGTTATGTAGAGGGTGATTCACAGAGAGATAGGAGGATAGGAGGAGACAAGGGTACATGTATATGGAAAGAGGAGAAAGAAGAGACCTAGAGGGGAAAGAGAAAGAGGGAGATAACTGGAAATGAAAGATAGTAGATATAGAGATGAATCGATAATCAGTTTGAAATCGAGAGAGAAATGAGAAGTAGAAATAAAGTGATATGGAGAGAGATAGAGAGAAAAGGGCGAGAGAGAAAGAGAGAGTGTGTGTCGGTAAGAGAGTAGAAAAGGCGGAGGAAGATGATAATATGAGAGCTATAAACACGTTAATTCGGCAATTATTATCTTCATCAAAGGCAAAAACTCATCAAAGATCCATTGACAATACCATAATTGTAGAAACGAGGCGTTTTCCTTCGTTTCCGCTTTTTGCTTGCTTCTTTGCTTGTTTTATTTCTGTTTTGTTACATTTTTGGTGTCTTCTTTTTGTCAATTTTGCTTTTATTGTTAATGCTGTTTTTGTTTCTTTTCGTTATTTATTGTTTTTTTTTGTTGTTGCTAAAATGGAATTGAAATCTAAAAGTAGACTTTATTAGAATTAACAATTGATTTCCGCTTAACCAACAAACCAAATAACAATAACAAAAATAATTACAACAACATTAGCAGCAGTCACAACAACAACAACAACAACAGCGACAACAATAAATGATAATGATAACAATTCATTCTAATTTAGGCGCAAGGTCAGCAATTTTGAGGGGTGGGTGCAAGACGAGTAGATCGATCCCAGTGCCTGACTCATACTTTATTTTATCGACCCTGAAGGGATGAAGAGCAAAGATGATATCGGCAGTATTTGAACTCAGAACGCTCAGAGATGGAAGAAATACTGTAAACAATTTATAAGACAGTTCTGTATTTAAGAGATGAGGAATTATGTACATTATTTACATTTGACGGATATTTGTCCTCATCTTGTTTGTTGTTAACACAACGTTTCGGAGGATATACCCTCCAGCCTTCATCAGGCGTAGTGGTTAAGAGTGCGGGCTACTAACCCCAAGATTCCGAGTTCGATTCCAAGCAGTGACCTGAATAGTAATAATAATAATAATAATAGTAATAATAATAACATCGAAAAATACCTTAGGAATGAGAACCCAGGTTCGAAATTTCCCTAAGACACCTGATGAAGGCTGGAGGGTATATCAGCCGAAACGTTGTGTTAACAACAAACAAGATGAGGACAAATATCCGTCAAATGTAAATAATGTAAATAATTTGTA
>NC_069006.1:15685830-15689871 GCF_001194135.2 Octopus bimaculoides | reverse complement strand
TCCCTAGCGATCGGCCATGAAAAGATGAAAGGTGAAGTGGGCCTTAATTATGATAACACTTTCTAAGTTTGGCCCAACGCCAGCAAATTTCGAGCGGAGGTGTGTGGAGCGGGGTTAGTTGGTTACATGTACTTGATTGGTACTTTATTCTATCGATCCCGAAAGCATGACTAGAAAGTTGACCCTGGTGAAATTTGAACTTAGAACTTAATGAATCGGAAGAAATACTACTCAGGGCATAAAGCCTAGCAATCTTGATGGAAGGGTGACGGATTGACTATATTGACCCCCCCCTGCGTTGACCTAGCGTATATTTTATCGATCCCGAAAGCCCGAAAGGCAAAGTTGACCTTAATAATGGTGATAACAAAGGTTTCTAATTTAGGGACCTGGGTAGTCATTTTGAGGGTAGGGATAATCAATAGCATCGACCCCACTATGAATGATGTTTCATTTTATCGATTTTGTAAGGATGAAAGCACAGTTGTATATATATATATATATATATGTGTATACACACACACACACACACACACACACAATGTTGCTTGCTGGAGAAGTGTTGAAGAATTATTAGAAAATATAAGAATTTCATGTGCGAAGATTGACACTTATAAGTCTTGAATAATGTACAAAATTTTCTTTGGCTTTTTAAAATTCTCTTTGGTTTTTTTCAAATATCTAATGAATGGGAGGAGAATCAGTTTGAATAGTTATTCTAGCCAGCTCATTTTGTTGTTGTTGTTGTGAATCCTGATCAAAGTCACTCTAACCGTAACCACCCAGTCTCTTTTATGAGCCAGAGACTGAAGACCACATCGTCCAACGTATTTTAAGACGATGAGATTTGAGGGAAATATAGCTGCTCTTTCTAGCAGATCCCGGTATAATTATTGCTTAGTAGCCGTGGTAGTAGTAGTAGTAGTAGTGTTTTGTGGATCGTTGTTTTTCGATGGATCGGAATGCGATATGATACCATTGGCAGTTCAAGTATGGAAGCATGGCGGTATGAATGTATGGATGGATGGAGAAAGATGAATGGGGATGGATGGATGGATGGTGCATAGCATGTGATCATCATTATTGATGATGTGGCATCAAACGATTTTGATTAAACATCGAATCCAGCTTAGCAATCATTTCACAGCGAATGCGCTGTAAGAACAATCATTACCTCATCTCCACATCCAACGTCACGGCCGTACCCTAACACCACACCCAATCTTCGCCAACTATTTGAGCACCCACACTTTTACCACCAATCATCATCAACACGTTTAGAGCAACAGGATGTCAATGATGCTGATGATAATGAATAGGAAGAGGAGGAGGAGGACGGGAGGGGATAGTCAATGTAATACGCTTTCACTGTTATTATTATTATTATTATTAATATTATTAATCTTATTATTATTATTATTATTATTATTACGGCGAGGAGGTTCGTAATGATGATGACGATGGCAGTGATGATGATGATGATGATAGTGGTGTTGGTGACGACGGCAACAGGGAAGATGATAATGATGATGATGCGGAAGCTAATCATAACTTTGAAAATTATGGCATAATTTGTTGTTTCTGTTGCTTCTGCTGTCCTTTTTTGCAGTTACAGCAACTGCTGCTGCTGCTACCGATAACGATGATGATGATGATGATGAGGAGGCTGACAGTGGTGGTAGTGATGATGAGGATGATGATGATGATATTAATAATTAAATGATGGCGATGATGAATGTGGTGGTGATGATGTTCAAGTCACCTGTCTTGCTACGAAAATTTCACATTTATAAAAATACAGCAACAAACACCCGAGTATGAGACATTCATGCAGTTCCCTTTCCTGAAACAGCTCTAGCTGAGTCCGGGGCGGTGTTACTGCTACGCAGCCGAATTTTAGCTCCTGACTGGACAATGCTATGATAAAATTCTTTATTTCCTTTTTTTTTTCTCTTAAAAAAAAATAACAGTAGTATGTGATTGGAGGGAAATTTAGTTATCATTTCTAGAAGTTCGTGTAACTGTGGAGGTTCTCTTCTGTTGAAAAAAAAAAAATGTTGATGCTTTTGTTTTGCTCCAAGTCATTACTGATGAGCAAATATGTTTTCAACTGACCCTGTGGAGCACATTTGTTTTCAGCCACCTGGACTACTGCTCCTAGTTATGGTCACCACATAGTGCCAAACTAACAGCGGAGCTTGAGGCAGTCCAACGCCACTATACTAAAAGGATTGAACCAGAGCAGCAGATGAGCTACAGGGATAAGCTGAGAAAACTGCAACTTTACTCCTTGAAGTAAAGGCGAGAGATATGCGATAATCTACATATGGAAAACTCTACAGGGGCTAATACGTAATTTCAGCATTGAGTGTTATACAAATAATCAATGGTATACTCTCAACCGTTATAGTAGGGAGAGAATATTTGTGCTTGAAAGTCATGCTAATTCAAAATCTGTGGTGATGTTGAAGGGCCTCATATGGCTGAGGCCTGTTACGATGTTTCATTGCATATATGTTTATATTGTTTTTTATATTGTTTTTTTTTATACCTACTTCCCATACTCGATGCACACCTCCATCGTTTTTGAAAATCATCTGGATAGGCACAAACGTGATTGTGTGGTAAAAAGTTTACTTCCCAACCACATGGTTTCGGGTTCAGTCCCATTGCGTGGCACTTGCACAAGTGTCTTCTGCTATAGCCTCAAGCCGAGCAAAATAGACGGAAACTGAAAGAAATCCGTTGCGCGCTCGCGTGTCCCACTATCGCTTGACAACCAGCGTTGGTGTGTTTACGTTCCCGTAACGTAGCGATTTAGCACAAGAGACCGCTAGGATAAGTGCCAAGCTTAAATCAATTACTGGTGTCAATTCGTTCGATTAGGATTGTTCAACGCGGTGCTACAGCATGGTCGCAGTCTAATGACTGAAACATTTAAAATAAGAATAAAATAAGGATATTTCAAGAAAAAATATCGGATCCGTAGAATCGTTCGGGCATCGATGTATTTACACCGGCTCCTTAAGATTGAAAATGTTTCAGTCGTGACCATCCCGTTTGTAATTCAGACACTGTATCTGAGATACAATGAGAAGACTCGCATCCATTGTCGACTGCTAGTCTTCCACATGAAAACCTTTTTCATGATTATGCCATGGAGAGAAACTTGCCTGGAACACAAACTGGTAGTCGTCCATGGTAGAATAAATGAACTTCATCATCATTTTCTGAAACGATTCACAGGTTTTTTTTTTTTATTTATTTTCCAGTAAACGCAGTCATATTGATCCGATGTTAATATTAAACTCACTGATTGAGTTCTCAGCAAGCTCTATAATTCTGCTTCTTTGATGTTTCTAAGTTTCCACTATAGTTCTATATCAATTATGGAAATGTCGTTCAATAGCGGAATATAATTTCCTTTTACGCACCATATATGCTCAGCCATTCCTGCCTTAGATATTTCTCCTCTCATTAAGGCTTTTCATTGTTTCTCTGTTCTGACTTTTAGCGGTTTCATGGTTTCTCTTTTCTAAGACCTTCTGCAAATGCACTGCATGTCGTAGTTACTGTTTTTATATTCTATCCATTCCCGAGTTCATTTAACTTTGAGAAATCTATGAAATGTGGTATTAATTTCAAACATTGTTCTGATGTTGAAATACTGTTAAGGCACTTATAATTTATTAATAAATCTAGCTGTCAAGAATGCGTCATATATGCAAATCAGTCTATAATTTTATTTAAGCCATTAGTAATATTGGCTTTAAACTAGTCTGGATGATCGCTGTTCATAAAGAGAGAGAGAGTGTGTGTGTGTGTGTGTGTGTGTGTGTGTGTGTGTATACATAGAGATAAACAAACAAGGCATTTACTTCTGTTTGTTACATACATCGTTGTTTAAAATCCAAACGTATTCTGTTGTATATGTATTCTGTTGAATTTAATCAAAACACTGTCACAGGTGTTGGTTTGATTACGTTCCCGTAACTTAGCGGTTCGGCAAAAGAGATCAACAGAATAAGTACCTGGCTTAAA
>NC_069006.1:15681512-15685310 GCF_001194135.2 Octopus bimaculoides | reverse complement strand
ATATATATATATATATATATATATATATACATAACTGTATATATGTATGTATGACGTTATTTATAGTAAAACTGATAGTTTTAATTTCCGCATTGCATCGTTGCCTGGGGCGGAAATTGGATTTCCTCTTTGGTTCGGTTATAATGTGTTTTAAAATCAAGTTATTAGATGCGGAAGAATAATTAGTTTGGAATGTTTTTGGATGGGATTAACATGTTAAAGGTGCACAGAGAAGAACAAGGTTACTGTAGTAAAAGGGTGTTTAGATGCTTCAACCGTTGTTCAAGGAAACATGGTGAAATTTTGAAAAAAATATGGAATAATTTCTAGTTTGTATCTGGGTAAGCAACTGTAAGGAATGTTTTTATTTACGTTATTTGTAAATCACTGTGAAGAAGTTTTGGTGGTTTGGTTGTCATTCACTACTGTGTCAAGTGTCACTTCCGCTGGGTAGTTAACATTTACTGTTGTGTACAACGTCACATCCGCTGGGTAGTTAACATTTACTGTTGTGTACAACGTCACATCCGCTGGGTAGTTATCATTTACTGTTGTGTACAACGTCACATCCGCTGGTTAGTCCTTAATCACTATCATGTTCAACATCACTTCCATTGGGATTGATTTTTACCTGTTGACGCATAATGGCCTTTGGTTTTTGACAGCAATGGTTTAAAGAGGTAAGTAGAGTTTCATTGAATTTTTTTCTGCAGCAATTGAAACTTTGTGTTACGTAGAAGAATTTTGTTATGATTTATTTGTTTCAGTAACTTTAAATGTCTACATTTCTCAGGTGTGTATATTGATTCAAACTCCACATAAATTTAGTTTGTAATTTGCGTAGTTTGAGTGGTTCCCAGGTAAAGGGCCCATTGACAGTTTAATTAATAATGGATTATTTAACCTCTTTGTAGTTAGGACATTTACTTAGTTATAATCTTAATTAAGTAGTTTTTATCTAGCCGTTATTGATTTATATATCTTTGTTTATTTTTAAATATAATTTAATTCTAATTCTTTTTATATTTTATCCTGCTTATTATTTTACTTTTAATTAGAAATTACTTTCTTAATTTATTTTATATTGAACATGTATTTTATAGACATTGCTCTACGCTTGTCTTTTTTTTCTTGTACATTGTTCGAGGAAGCTGGTTATAACATACTTTTTCCACTAGTTTTTATTAGTTCGCTTTTGGTATGGTTTCATTCTTGTGATATGATATAGATTGAAAACAATGTGTCTGACTGTCTGTTCTTTTTATAGTCTATATGTATTAAGTGTGGCACTACTTAAATACAGAAGTCTCGATGAATTCTACGTAACGATATGAGGTGGGGAAGTTAGTTTTAGAGTTATGGTTAGATTTAGGGTTGCGGTTAGGGTGTCATTATACGTCCACACAGCGTATATTCAAAATGTTTTGTACGTAACACCTGTATTTAAGTAGTGCCGTTAAAATCCCTCTGTATTTAAGTAATGCCTTAAGTTCTTGGTTTGCTGCTTTTTGAGTGGGTGTTATCATGCCGGGTATGGGTCGTTTAGTTTTCCATTGTTTAGTTCACTTGTTCCTTTGTATTATACCTATAAGATCATAATGTCCCTTTTGGGAGTAAGCTCTTTGTTTTATAAATACTCTTTTGTAGCTATAAGTTAATATAAATTGTTCTTGCTCGTAGAAATGAGCAGTTGTTGGCGTAAAGGGCATACTATACTGATATTTCGCACTTGCTGATTACAATTGATTCTCAGGCAGCGTTTATGCTTTTAACGCTGATTGCACCCCCACATTGAATGGTACTACCCAAGTGCCGAAACCACAGTGATATCCGTTTGGCAGTTGATGAGGGGAATACATTTTTTTTACGATTGTTTGTGAATTTTTTTGTTTGTCTTTATCTCGTTATTCTGAGTCGGCCTTCGTTCTAATAAAGTGGAAAGCGTTTGTGGATTCATGGCTTTGTGGGGTTACTTACACTCATACCCCTTTTTTGTAGATAGTATTATTAGGTTCAGATGACTCTAAATATTAGCGTCTAGTTTGGGAAGTTCTGTGATATATGAGAGACTTATCGATATCGAGTGATATATATATATATATATATATATATATATATATATATATATATGAGTGACATACGCTATAGACTTATATATAGAGTGACTTATATATGTATCGAGTGACTTAGAGAAAGTGCGTGTGTCTGCATAACTTGGTTTCATCAATCAATCCAATCAATGAATCTATTTATCTTTTTATCTGTCTGTGGTCCTCTCTGTCTATCGATCGATTTATACGTTTCATTCTATCCGTACGTCTACAAGTGTATCGATCATTACATCATGTGTTTGTCCTCTACGCTCTCAAATTACGTATGTAACTCTATATGTGTGTAAGTGATTTTATATATATATATATATATATATATATATACACACACACACACACACAAATAGATACACACACATATGTATATTTGAATGTCAAGTCGTGTGCTTGTAAATGCCCATCCTTCTATATGTAATGCAGAAGGAAAGAATACGTAACAAAGAGAAAGAGGGAGAGAACGGGAGAATGAGAACAAGATTGAAATAATCTGTGCATAGTTGCATCGATAGGATATGGTAATTCGTCTGTCTCCAAATTTATTATCTTCGAAAACATTTGTATGAAATATTTCTATGAAATAAATATATACAATATGAAAAGAAATCAAGATAAAAAAAAAAAATGAAGAGAAAAAAAGTACCAGAAAGAAATTGGAAAAAAATTATTGAAGAAATAAATTTATAAACCAATAAACACTATTATTTTATAATAAACCAATCATATATTGATATAGAAAAAAAATCAAATATATTTCTATCGAAAAAAAAAAAGATCAGGTACAACAATATGAAAACAATATAGAAGAAAAATTAGTCATCGAAAGTTGTCAAAGAAATCTATGTGTAACATTCATCAGTGCGTGTGTCAAAGTTTGGCACAAGGCCAGCAATTTTGGGGATGGACTGAGTCGATTACATCGATTGCATTGCTCACTGGTGCTGACTTTATCGACCCAAAAAGATAAAAAGTAAAGTCAACCTTGGTGGAATTTGAACTCAAAACATAAGGACGAACAAAATGCTGTTAAGAGTATTTTTACGGCGCGGCAACGTTTCTGCCAATTCGCCTCACACACACACACACACACGCACACAAACTCACATTAAAATGCTTAAACACAAAGCAGACGACACCAGTTCACTTTGCGATTGAACCGCCATATTTTTCTTCCTTGGAATTCGGTTCTCGTCACGTTTGTCTTAATTCTAATCTTCTGTGTCTAGAGACAACGACAGACAATGTTTACCATAAATAGTTATTCCTGAGCGAAAAAGAATTTGCCTTAATTCACTTTTCTGTTTGTATTTTTTTCTCTTTCCTTGCTTTTTTTCTTCTTCCTCGTAAGTTATGGAAAAAGAAGAAAACTGATCTTCATTCGGAGTTTACAGACATAATTTTTTGATTTTTGTCTCGAACATTTATTGATACAACACTGCCGGAAATCAACAGAGATATAGGTGAAAGGAGGCATACTATATATATATATATATATATATATATATATACACGCGAACGCATATAAATTAGGTAAATACGTATGTGTATTACCACACACGTATATATGTAAATATATAGTGTGTATTTACCTATATATATACATCTGTATATTTAGAATCACATACGTGTATAAAGATGCAAAACAGTATATATGAATTATGCAGAATAGTGGGAATATATATAACTACAA
>NC_069006.1:15672963-15680722 GCF_001194135.2 Octopus bimaculoides | reverse complement strand
TATATATATATATATATATATATATATATATATATATATATATATATGCATACATACGTTTATATACGCACGCACATGCACGGAAGCAGGTATACAGTCGCAGTTATCCATATATAGCTTTCACTAGTCTTAATTCTCTCTTCCACAAACACTCTCTCGGCACTCTCTCTCTCTATTTCTCTCTCTCTCTTTCCTCTCCTCTCCGTATCTCTTAATGACTCCCTCACACCCACCCACACACGCACACATGTCCTTACTCCTACATTCAATCGCCACTCATAATCTGTTTTGTGCATCTGTTTATATATGCTCCCCCTCCCCCACCAGTCAACAAACTCAGCAAACTGTCTCCTGTCTGTTTGTCTGTCTGTCTGTCTCTCGTTTTGTCTTTCCTCGTGCATCAAGCGGATCTTTGCAGCTGAGATGCAAGAAACCCAATTTCAAAATCTTCGGACTTAGCAAACAGATAAAACGATATTTGCTGGACAAATACGCACCAATACGGCCATCGTCACCACCACCACCACCCCCTCTATCGTTGCTGCCGTTGCTGCTTCCGCGCCGACCTCCCACCACATCCTTAACAAAATCAACACTGACATATTGAGCAGCAATATCGAGAATAGCAGAAACATCACAAACCTTTAGACAAGAACAACAGCGACAACAACATTATAGAGAAAGCCAATGACAGTCGTAGAGTCATTGATAAAAAAAATTCTCTAAAGAAAAGAAATTAAAACGAACTCAAAAATAGAACGCGTGTCACAGCAACACGAATAAACGACATTAATGATAACGCTGATAGTGATAATGATGGCGCTGATGACGATAATAATAATAGTAATGATTATGATAATAGTAATCCTTTCTAGTATCAGCAGAAGGCCTGGAATTTGGTGGGAGGAGTATAGTCGTTTATATCGACTCCAGTACATAACTGGTACTTAATTTTATCGACCCTGAAAGGATGAAAGTCAAAGTCGACCTCGGCAGAATTTGAACTCACAACGTGCAGACGGATGAAATGCTGCGAAGCATTTTTTCCTAGAGTGCTAACCATTCTGCAAGCTCAATAATAATGATAATAATAATAATGTTGACAATCACTAATAATATTCTTTTCTACTCTAGGTAGAAGGCCCGAAATTTTGGGGAATGGGGCCAGTCAATCAGATCGACCCCAGTACGCAACTGGTACTTAATTTATCGACCCCGAAAGAATGAAAGGCAAAGTCAACCTCGGTGGAATTTGAACTCGGAACGTAAAGACAGACGAAATACCGCTAAGCATTTCGTCCGGCGTGCTAACGTTTCTGCCAGCTCGCCACCTTAATCACTAATAATAATGATGATGATGATGACAACAACAATTACAACAACGAGAAAAATGAGGGGAAAGAATAATATTAACGCATGTCTGTTGACGAAAGATGCTGTTTGATAAAGTGTATTTCTAGGAGATAATGATGTAACCGGACAAAAGTTTCCCTAACCGGAAATAGCACCGGAACAGGAGCAAAAATGATGAGGGAATAAAAGCTAAATATAGGATTGGCAAGAACTTCACTTACACGCATTCAAAATATACTTATTTAGGTAACGTGTGTGTATATATACGCACGCACGCACGCACGCACGCACGCACGCACGCACGCACGCACGCATATATATATATACACATACACACTACATATATATATTTACATACATGATATAGAGACACTGCAGACGTGTATTCATATCTCTACCTGTCTCTCTCTCTCTCTCTCTCTCTCTCTCTCTCTCTCTCTCTCTCTCTTTCTCTCTCTCTTTCTCTCTCTCTTTCTCTCTCTCTCTCTACATGTATATATCTGTGCGTGTATACGTGTGTGTATAAAATGTTTGTGTGTATATATATGTATATATATACATATATACTTACATGTATATGTGTATATATACATGTATGTATGTATGTATGTGTTTATGTATATATATATACATGTATGTATATATACATGTCTCTATGTACATATAAACGAGTACGTGTATGTATATATGCATGTGTGTATGTGTGTGAAGATATTACATGTATATGTGTGTGTGAATGTATATACTCAAACACAGCCGCATACAAAAGGTCTAGTTATGAGCTGGAAGGCAATGTTTGTTAAACGACTCAGGACAGGAGTTTGAAATTGAAAATTGTATTAAACTAAGATGAATTGCAACGTAGCTCATGTTTCGCTTTGAACGTGCCTTTCAAACGAACGAAGCATTTAGTGGTGTTATTAGTTTAAAAAAAATCGGCAAGGTCCATTCGAAAATGCATTGTAAACATAGATATCTTAATTTAAATGGGAGAAGAAAGTGTAAAGAGAGCAAGACATTGAGAAGGATAGCTTTCAACAACAGTTGTTGACAGATGTGTCAGATGCCTAATGAGAAATACAAGTATTTAGTTAAAAGGGGAAATATATCTGAAAGAATATGAAAATTGATGAGATGGCTGTAGAGTAACAAACTAAGAAATATGTTGTAATATATATCATAGCAAATAAAATATAGGGACGTGTATATATACACACACACACACACATTACAGATGTGTGTGTGGCAAGCTACGATTTTCACAGGCAATAAAAAATCAGCTGGACCTGAATGCACTGTACACAGGTGGGCTGAAGTACACAACATGCCGCTTGATGCTGGAAAATTTCAAGCTCTGTACTCTCAACTCACAAATACACCGCAGCCTGCATATACAGGACCCGACGGCGCTGCAATCCCAGAGTCATATGGGGATCAATATGTGCAATGATTCATCATTTCATATGCACATTACCAAGATGGCAGCAAAGTGCAAGCAGCTGGCAGGATGGATACTAAAATGCCTCAAGACAAGAGACCAAGAAGTTGTGTTGACCCTGTGGAGGACTTTCGTTCTCAGCCGCCTAGAATACTGCTATCAGCTATGGTCACCACATTTGTTGTTGTTGTTGGCACTCCGTCGCTTACGACGTCGAGGGTTCCAGTTGATCCGATCAACGGAACAGCCTGCTCGTGAAATTAACGTGCAAATGGCTGAGCACTCCACAGACACGTGAACCTTTAACGTAGTTCTCGGGGATATTCAGTGTGACAAGGCTGGCCCTTTGAATTACAGGCACAACAGAAACAGGAAGTAAGAGTGAGAGAAAGTTGTGGTGAAAGAGTACAGAAGGGTTCGCCACCATCCTCTGCCAGAGCCTCGTGGAGCTTTAGGTGTTTTCGCTCAATAAACATTCACAAGAGTCGAAACCGCGATCCTATGACCGCGAGTCCGCTGCCCTAACCACTGGTCCATTGCGCCTCCACGGTCACCACATAGTGCCAATCTAAAGGCGAAGCTTAAGCAGTCCAACGTCACCACTCTAAAAGAAATTGTAATAGTGCAGCAGGTGAGCTACAGGGAGAAGCTGAAAAAACAACGACTCTATTCGTTGTAGCGAAGGTGTGACAGATATGTAATAATATACATATGGAAAATTCTGGAAGGGCATTGAGTGCCCACTCCATCTAAATTCAGGACGAGGTACTGCAATAGCTTAAGTTTCAAAGTTCCATAGCCCTTCAATGCTCTGCCACAGAAATTAAGAAACGTACACAATGTGGACGTAGATGTCTTTAAAAAGGATCTAGTCTCTTCTCCACAATACCGGATGAGCCAATGGCCGGGTATGAGGCACATCGAGGGCAGCGGAGTCCAAGTCCCTCGTATACCAAATGGACCAGAAGCCGCGACAATAACACATACAGTAGTGGTGATGTGAAACTCCAACACCCTCAATAATTCAGCCGAAGGAGAATTATAAGTAATTAGCAAATCTACCCATCTACGATGGAGGCATAAAATGAGGAAGGCAAGTCATAACAGCAGTATCTATTGAGTAATTGTGTAAATGGACTTGGGTGATACAGCATTCTATTGCAGCTGTATGACATGTGTTTGCGACTAAGTGACACGGAAACTGTAAGAAGCTCGTCATATATGTGTGTGTGTCCCCCACCACCGCTTGACAACTGGTATTGATGTGTTTACTCCCAGGTAAGCTAGCGGTTCGGCAAACGGAGCGATAGAATAAGCACTTGGCTAAATAAAAATTGTGGAGGCGATTCATTCAGCTAAAACTTTTTCAGCATAGCCCTAGTATTATACTAGGTAAAAAATAGTACACACACAGATCGAGAGCTTGCACAAATATATGAACGTATAACTATATATATATATATATATATATACATGTATATGCACACACGCGTGTATATGTGTGTGTATATATCACAGGGCGAGCTCTAACATAAATGTGGGCATAGTTAAATTATCCTTGCAGCCACACGTACAATAACATGTATACGGCTATGTTTTACGAGCGCATAAAAGCGCAATAGTATATTAGTACAGTATTATATTCGGTTATAAAGTGTAATAAAATATAGATCGATGCAATGGATGGTAAATACATATATGATTAAATTAAACAAAGCTGGAGATAAAATTCGGAGATAAAAATTGCGTTATGTGGGAGAGATTTCTAAGCGGGGATAATTATGAAGGAATGTAGGAATAAAGGAATACATGTATACAAAGATCCACACGTGCATGCTCTTTCTCTCTTTCTCTTTCTCTCTCATATCTAAACGGAACGGACAAATCCTGTGCACATAGGTAATGCGGAGTGAACAAAAATAGTTCGTTTCGGACATAAGACCTTCAACGAAAAGCGATGAGAGCATAGAACAGCGAAGGTCGATGATGAGTTGAAGAATGGATGGGATTGAAAAGAGATACAGCACGTGGAGATGGGAGGATTATAGGATAAGCAAAAGGCATTCTGGGGAAGAAGAAATATCGGGCGAAGAGTATCAAAGACGAGGTAGAGAAAGGGGATTAAATGAGTGCAAGACACGTACAAGTATGGAGGAGAGGATGAAGAAGGAAGAAAAGAGTAGCCACAGAAAAGTAGAGAGTATATGGCCGCAGATATAAACGACGATGTGATGTTAGAAACAAAATGGGGGAAAACTTAGGCAGTAAGAAAATGAGACGAAAGGACAAGGAGAAGATAAACAACGATATGCACAAACGCGCATCTCTTTATGAGTGGTTGACTAAAGTTGTGCAGTTTCAATAGATTAATAAGATTACTCGCCTCAGCTTGCTATACATTTAGTAAATCTCCCCCACCTCTTTACATACATTCACGCTATGTACGAAAGCAACGCCCGTCGTTGACTAAATTTCTGTTTCAACACATTGATAAGATTAATCGCTTCAGCTTTCTATACATTTGGTAAATCTCCTCACCACCTTTCTTTCATACATACCATGTACGAAAACAATCCAGGGCGCTTCAAATTTATAGAAACACCGGTTCTGGCAATAAACTTTCATCCTTTCATATATAGTACCCCGGAGCGAACCCCGAAGGCCACTAAACGCTTCAATCTGTCCCTCATTTGGGGTTATACCCCCAATCACTAGACATATTCTACAGTGTATTCCATATTATGGAGAGCAAGCGCTTTAATCTTGCTCAATCTCATCTTTTCGTTATCTCCTCTAGCAACGATATTCAACACTTTTTCTTCCTGTCTTTCGCAAATGGACAGAAGGGGGTCAGCTTCGCGTTGAAACTGATGAAATTTTAAATATTTGTGTTTATCAAATTCACCTTTTCCCGAATTTATGAGCTTAATTTGAAGGTTAACAAGAAAATTATCTGTATGATCTTCAGAAACACAGCATGGTTGACGTAACGTTATAGTCTCTTCTTTATCTCTCTATGTCACAGCTAATTATTTTACTACGAAATTAATACAATCGTAATTGCTAGATATAGTTTCCTTGAAGGCTTTGATTATATTGTTAAAATATATTGATTTTATTAAAACGTAGTCTCTTGTATGTGTAATATTTTTCTTGTGTATTGGTTTAGTCTAAAGGGTAATGGATATGTTTAGAGCTCTTCAGTTTGTGCTATGCTTTTAAAGTTGTAAGATAAACATTTTTTCAATTTTTCGTCATACTGAGATTAAGCTTAAAGGTTTCCAGAGCTTTGCTGTGTTGTGTTTGTATGTGTGTAAAGGTGGTGGACTTAACAACGTACGAATCTAAGCAATTGAGCAGTACATGGAATTTCACCGTCATTTATCGAAGGATTTACAGCTACCAACTACTTAAATTAGGTTATTCAATGTATAGCAGATTTACTATATGTTAAAAAATTGCCACCTCCCCGCTTCACTTAAGTATTTATTAAAGCAAACACTTTACTGACTAGAGCAAATTCATTTGTGTACATGTGTTTTGTGTATATGATACTGAAGATATCGTATGTTTAACATATGAATAAGCGGAATTACCATGTTCTGTGCATATAACATAAATAAATAGGTGATGCGTTTTCCTATGTTTTATTCGACACTCAATCAAATTTCTATCTAATGTTGAATCTCTCTTTCTCTTTCTTTCTCTCTCTCTCTCTTTCTCTCTCTCTCTCTCTCCCCCTCTCTCTCTATATATATATATGTATAGACACATCAGAATATCTTCGGTTATTTTACCATACTGCTTCCCTATATGAATGCAAGATTTCAAAAATGGTATACATGTGTGTATGGACACATACACACACTCAAATACACACGGACATATATCTGAGTGAATGAGATTGTGGAAAGTATACGTGCGAACTTACACACACACACACACACACACACACACACACGCATATATCTTTCAATGATTGTATGGATGTAAATGTGTATGTTGATAAATACGCGTCGACTTCTCGAGCTCAGTAAATTTTTCTTTCATTCACTCATTTTCTTTTTTCTGATCGGTCGGTGTATGTATGTATGAATGTATGTATGTATCTATCTATCTATCTATCTCCATTTTAATGAAATATCTATCTCTCTATATGTAAGTATACGCATGTATGCATACGTGTACATGCAACTTCCATGTGTGTGTGTATATTTGCATATAAGTATGCATTTATCTACGTAACTACATCCGCATATATGTACGTATACATCCATGTATATATGCACTTTTTATTTATTTATTTATTTATTTATTTATTTATATACTTACAATTCATGTATATAAGGCTATCAGTGTTAGACAGTAGAGACCAATAAATTGAAAGCCAAATAGACACACATTATCGATTATGGAGAACAAAACATTGGCAAGCTTTACATTTATAGACAAATTGCCATCATCTATGGTGTATATTTATGTTTACTGGCCACTCAATAAAGCTGTCAGCAAGAAGGCCAAACAGCAGTTAAGAATTGCGCACCGGCCATTTTTGTAAATGGTGCTGGATGCTATTTACACAAACACACACACACACACTCGAAATAAAAACGCACATATTTAATCACATACTAGCATACACAGTGCTTATGTACGTTAATATGTACGTATGTCTGCGTGTGTATATTCATATTACATATACAATAAATACTATACATACTAAATATTTACATTCATATACAAAAAAAAAGCACGCATACATATATACACATATCCATATTTGTGTGTGTATGTGTGTGGGTAGTACTCTCTCTATAATGTGTGTATATATAAATGTATATACATATGTGCTCCATTGCTCTCTTTATCTCTCTCTCTCTCTCTCTTTCTCTCTCTGTCTCTCTCTCTCTCTCTCTCTCTCTCTCTCTCATATATATATATATATATATATATATATATATATATATA
>NC_069006.1:15666196-15672515 GCF_001194135.2 Octopus bimaculoides | reverse complement strand
TTTGTATCAGTATAGGAGTGATGAAAAAGTGTACGTACAATTGTATGTTTGAGTTTAAACTAGTGGATATATATATATGTATATACATATATATATATTATTATTATAGTGTGTAAAGTATACTCATATCAATGTATGAATATGAATTTCTATAAGTCTTGGTAGTGAACTCCTCAATATATCTTGAAATATACATACTTAATTTTCTGTATATTTTTGTATACATACACAAATACAGATGCAGTTTTGCCAACATATATATGTATGTAGGTATGTGTGCGTACGTACACACACACACACACACACAAAATTACAGTTAAACATCTAATCACGCAGCTATTTTAGGAAAAGTAACCAATTGCCTTGTGTTTACAATAAATCCATTTACTTAATTTTATACAGATATGGTGGTATGGTGTAAGATGGTCTTAAGCCAGACTATTACGGCTGGCTAAGAGCATTTTAGCTAGCCGTGATAGGTCGTGTATGCAACCCCACGTTTGCATTCCCGGCAAGCATGGGGTTATAAGCCTACAACTGAAAGGGGTCAGTTGTATGAAGTTGAATGTAGTGTTCAATGTAGTGTTCAATTTCTCCTGTTACTCCTGAGGTAATAAGAAACCAAAGCTGTATTATCTTTTTTTAGGTATGGTGTATGATGAAGAATGGCTCTTGTGAATATATCTATATCTTGGCGTTCATACTGTGTCGTCTTGGCAGTTAAATTTGCTGATGTGGAAAATTGATGAAACATAATGTCGAAATATCAAAAAGCTATATATCTACACTATTTTAACAATCACCTCATAATCCATTGTCGATTTAGGTTTTTCACATAAATCATATTTATTGTGGCCAACCAAATGTCTTCGGGTATCTGCACTTTAGATGAGTTGTTACACTTAAAATGGAGTAGTATAGCTACTAATTCAAGAAACTATTACGCTTACATATCTTAATAACTGTATAAAGATCTGTCTGTATGTCTGTATGTATGTCTGTCTGTCTGTCTGTCTGTATGTCTATAGCGCGCACACACACAAACACACGGTGCACCGGAAGTAATGCAAAACTGACCATAATGTATTTATCAACTGATGTAGGTCGATCCAATTGTGCTTATCGAGAGGGTAACCCTGCTTATATGAATGGTGCATTCCCAAGCATTGCAACCACTTCTCGAAACCTCCTCGAAACCAGTTGGGCATGCACTGCTAGTTCCTTTACGGCTAATTCCACTTCGTCCTGGTCTTCAAGTCGTTGTCCCTAAAGACAGCTCTTATTTAGCCCGTTACAGGTGGAAATCGGAGATCACAGAATCCAGGCTGCATGCTGGTTAGGGGAACACTAATTTGTTTAATTGACCAATTACCTGATTTGTTGCCCAACATATGTGCCGTCACACATTATCAAATTCTTTTTCAGTCTCTTTCTGTCAACAGTTTTTTCTCTTTTCTTCAGTGTTTCAATGTATCGCCCAATTCCCATGGTAACTGCCAAGTTCCACATAATCGAGGACAATGACCTCTTTGTCATTCACCCCCCCCCCAATCCCAAACAATCACCATAACTAGGTTTTCCAATCATTGGCTTTTGAATTTCTTCGGCTTAGTAGGTGTGATGCCATTCTATGAACTGATCCTTCGTTCCCAGTTCACGAAGACCCTTTTCTGTTTCATCCCCAGCTACCAGCCCAGCATAGTGTCATTACTTTCAACTGCTTCCATCAGATCAAAGCAGGAGACCCACATGTGTGCATGCTTGCATGCATACATACATACATACATACATACACACACACACACACACACACACACATATATACACACATTTGTTTGAGATCACGTGCACGTTAATACGATGTACAAAATGAAGTAATAAGGATTAACAGATAGTTCATATTTAATACGAGTTGGGGATATGCAGCATCCAGTATCTGTCTGTCTGTCTGTCTGTCTGTCTGTCTGTCTGCGCTTGTGTAATAAAACAGACCACCGGTGCAGCCAATTTGCACACATTTTTCTATATTTAAAACCTTCCACCATCTTCTGTACTGCATTGGAATCACGGTCCAGTCTTGCAGTAAACTTATGGATTGTGGTTCATCTATCCTGTGGGTATCGGTTCTTCCTGTCGCTAGCGATTTGCATCAGTGGTCCCAATGTATTTGTTTGTTTTCAATGCTGGTCTCCTCTTCTGTGCACATTGTCGATATCCTCCTGTAAACTAACATCGTGTGTAGATAATAGATATCCTTCAACTCTTTCTTCAAGGACTCAACGACGGTACTTTACTTCTGCTTGCAGCTCCTTATTTGGCTGCAGTAAAGAATTGGAAGGAGAGTTACTATCGAGCTGAAGACCAAGAGTTACTCTTCCAACATGTTCAATTTTAAAATTTTTACGACCGATGGCAACTGTTAAAATAAAAATGCCCACGTTTGCATTACTTTCGAAAGTATGTGTATACATATGTGTGTGAGTATGTAATTATGTATGCATATTAGAGAGAGAGAGAGGGGGAGGGAGTGCTGAATCAGGAATCGAATTAGAAATAGACAAAACGTGATGGCATGTGGGATGCAAAGATTAGGAAAGATAATGAGAGATGCATACATGGTAGACATACGAAGTAATACTGTGAGATAAAGGAACCTATTGGTGGCTGGAGAAAAGAGAGAAGTGCATCTATACAAGTGACACAAAACGAGTATATATATATATATATATATATATATATATATACATACACACACACTCATACGGAAACCTATACAGTGGAAGTCGCATATTATAATCACGGATAATGCTACCAAACTGTTATCAGACTTTGTAGGGTTGAAACGCATTGAGAGTATTATATTCTCTGCTTAATGTTATCGGCCGGCTATTGATTTCTAAACGGCTCTGTCCAAAACATTCGCAGTAACCTGCTTTGACTGTGAATAGATGTAGATAGAGAAATAGTGTGTGAGCAAGAGTGTGTGCGTATGTGTGTGAGAGAGGAGGGTGAGAAATACAGATAGACGGTCGGAAAGAGATGTTAATGAATTTGTGACGATAGACTTAATTGCATCGATGTTTTAAATTAAATGATTATAACAAACAGAAGAGTGTCAGCTGAGATACTAGATATCATAATATTTGTTTAACTGGATACTGGATATTGTGAAGTTTGTTGGCTCGGACACTGGATATCCTAATGTTTGTTGGCTCTGACACTGGATATAGCAATGTTTGTTTCATTACGAACATTAGACGTAGTTTATGGGCGTCGAATTGATAGAATCGTTAGAGCCTCGGATAAAATGCTTCGAGGCTCTCACAATCTCTATGCTCAAGTTCAAATATCACTGAAGCCAACATTATCTTTCATCCTTTCGAAAAAAAAAAAAGAATGTACGCAGGCATGGCTGTGTGGTAAGAAGCTTGCATCCTAACCACATGGTTCCGGGTTCAGTCCCACTGCATGGCACCTTGGGCAAGTGTCTTCTCCTTGGGGATATCTTCCTCCCATAAATCTTTTTGTCCGCTGAGTGGACTGGAGCAACGTGAAATGAAGTGTTTTGTTCAAGAACATAACGCATCGCCCGGTCCTGGAATCGAAACCACAATCTTACGATCATGATGCTGACACCCTAACCACTAAGCCACGCGCCTCCACTCATATATACATATGCAACTGTGTTCGAAGTCTGGAAAATTTGATCGTGTCTGGAGGATGGTGCCAAACTGGTATAATCTGACCTGAACTCCATGAAACCCTAGAAGTAAGACAAGTGGTTTTGAAAACGGTGGACAGAACAGTGTTTTTGAGAGCTGATTATACAATAAGGGTGGACGACCAACAGAAGTACTGTGTGACGGGGGTAGGGTGAGATAGAATTGAGTAGCGGACAAGCAGAAGTGACAGGCGGAAGAGGGGGTCAAAAGGCGGGTTTGAGAGATGTTAAACACAATAGGGAGTGCCCAAGTGTAGAATAGATGTTTGAAAATTCCAGTGAGTGTGTTTCGCGTGCTGTGTATGTGTATACGAGCAAAAAGTGACAAGCGGTGAGTGTATGTGTATACGAGCAAAAAGTGAGAAGCGGTGGGTGTATATGTAAGAGAATGCCAGTGGGGTGTGTATGTGGATGTAAAGAGTAGCTGGTGGGTGTGGGTGCGGCGTACCGGTGTGTGTCATCCTTCATGCTCATCAATAAAATATATCATACTCTGTGAAAAGTCTCTCCATGTCCCCTCCGCACCATTCCTTTGAAAGTATTGCCTCTACAGAGTGTATTTATCCCTTCAAAGTATATCATAATAATATAAATAACATACCAACAACAACAGCAGCAGCAGCGAGAACAACAAAAAACAAAGACAAGAAGAAAATTAGTAAATAACGCTACAGTTGTTGTGTATGCTTTCGTGTGTATCAACGTAGGTGTTTCATGTGATAGTGCGCGAGTGTCATTTGTAAAAATGCGTGTATATGTGTGTGTGAGTGTACTAATGCAGGTGTATCTATGTGTTTGTGGCTCTGTCATTTTGTGCTTATGTGTATGTGTTTGTTGTGTGTAGACATCAGATACATCTTACTTATCATTAAAGCACCAACAATCACCGGAAACCCACCCACACAGACACCTATTCATCCAGGGTGAGGAGGCTTGTTCCCGCCGTAAATATCGATACATCTGACATTTCCGAGGTCAGAAGAAGAGAATGGATCGAATCAGCTAAATAATCACTACATACTCCAAACAAATTCATAAAAAAAGAAAATATATATATACACAGAACGTAATAAAAGAACGCATAAAAAAAAACCCCACCACAATGTAGAGGCGCCCAAGAGAATGCAGAATCTCAAAAAAGAGAGAATAGCTTTAGTTATGATACGGTAATAAATAACCAAATAAATGAATAACTGTAAGAATAAATATGTAAATAAGCGTAAATATAAATGTGAGAATGATATACAAAAAAAAAAAGCAAATTTACCAGTAAATAAAAGAAAATAACACAAGCGAAAATGTCGAAAGTGTGTTCTGTTAAAAGGAAATATTGTAATGGATGTCAGTGTAATAAATAAATGTATACGGCAGTGAAGAACGCCCTGACCTTTAATTTCTAGCTATCGTACTTCTGTCTAGCTCTCTCTATCTCTTTCTTTCTTTCTCTCTCTTTCTCTCTCTCTCTCTCTCTCTCTCTTATAATATGTATGTGTATATTATGGATGTATATATGCCTATATATGTGTGTTAAAGCATACGCGCATATATACATACTCATATATGTATATATACTTATGCCTGTGTATAGTATGTTTGTGTGTGTATGTTTATGTATAGGCATAGCTATGTCATTAGAAATTAGTTTGGTAACCACGAGGATTTTGGATCGATCCTATTATGGTGGCATGTTGGGCAAGTGTCTCCTGCTACAGCCTTTGTTTCACCAACGAATTGTGAGTGGAATTTTGCTACACCAAAGCTCTGCAGGAGACCGACATGTGTGCATGCATAAATACATACATGCATACATACTTACATACATACATACATACATACATACATAAACACACACACATATATATACACACATTTGTTTGAGATCACGTGCACGTTAATACGATGTACAAAACGAAATAATAAGGATTAACAGATAGTTCATATTTAACACGAGGTAGGGATATACAGCATTCAGTATCTGTCTGTCTGTCTATCTGTGCTTGTGTAATGAAACAGACCAACACTGGTTCCTAAGCCGTCGAAGGAACACACACACACAAACAAGACCTACAAAGTTTCCTTCTATCAAGACCATTCACAAGGCATTGGTTAGACTATGGCAATTATAGAAGGTACTTGCCCAATGTGTCACGCATTGGCACTGAAACCGAAGACACGTGGTTGTAAAGTGAGCTTTTTAACCACACAGTCGTGCCTAGTAGCGAATTACTGAAATTGTCATGGAGTCGCACAGAACGCTTATAAGAGATAGCTAGTGGCGCTGTACACGCACACATGCATACGCACACACATACACGCATGCACGGTATGGAAATTAGCCCAGTCATTAAAGTAAGCTCTTAGTTTCTGTTTGATATAAATAGCGATTTGTCATAAGTTAACTTCATAGACTGAAAAATCACGGTGTATTTGTCCGCTGATGATGAGGGTTTGGTCAACGAACCGTGAAACATGTTAACGCCATCTTGTTTATTTTTCTGCGCACGAAGAGAACAACAAAAATGCATTCCTCTTGCTTAATGATCCATAGCGATAGGTTTAAAAACTGTACTTTAAGTCTCACATATATATATATATATA
>NC_069006.1:15665023-15666079 GCF_001194135.2 Octopus bimaculoides | reverse complement strand
ATATATATACACACACACAAACCGTCAAACGCACACGCATGTATGTATTCGTATGCGTGTAACCTATGCTTTTAAGTTACCAAATGTACACGTACCAGACACACACACACACACACACACACACACACACACACCACACATCGATGTTTCTTTTCTATTTTCCAAATGGTGGCAATCATTTGGAAATTGGAAATAAATAAATAAATAAAACAATGAAATAATGTCATTCTCGACAGCGTTAGTAATAACCAAAAACAAAAGGAAAAGGTGGTATGAACTCAACTGCCTAAAGCGAAAATTTTTCTCCAGGGCAAACTGCGGTGAACTGATCTCGAACATATTTGGCTGACCTAAATGTTTGTTTGCTCAAAATACTGCTTTTATGTGCCTACTACAATATTTAGTTCCAGCCTGGCCGGCATCCCATGTAATCAGTTCATATTTTGACATTGATTTCCCATGAGAAATCGAAGGCTTTCGCAGTCATTTCAGGATTGTCTCTCTTGCGGTTCACAATGCTGGTGTTAGCAAAATAGCTACAAATGCGTTAAACGTTCCGCTAGATGGCGCTATGAAATGACTGTTTGTGTTTTTAATACTTATTGCTCAAAGCGAGAATTTTTCTCAACAACAAACCGCAGTGAAAACGTTTTTTTTTCTTTTTTTGCCATTCAAATATGTTCGAAAAATATTTGAAGTGATCTTATTGTGTGTCTACTCACAACATGCTTTCACGTGTTAATTGCAATACTTAGTTCTAGGCTGCTTGAAAGAAACATAAATGGGCAGTGAAAGAATAAAAGGCTATAGATTAGAAGCAAAGAGACTTGTAAAAGGGGAGGAAGGGTCGGTGTGTGGAAGCCAGTATAAGGGTGCACCTTCGTTTGGAAACGGGCGTAAGGAGAATGGTGTGCGTACATGTGTGTTAATGCAGAATATATATTTAATTTGAGATAAGCGTCAATGCATGAAACTTCTGCCTATGAATAATAATTATATCTATCTATCTACCTATATACATATATATATATATATATATATATATATATATATATA
>NC_069006.1:15659404-15664099 GCF_001194135.2 Octopus bimaculoides | reverse complement strand
TATATATATATATATATATATATATATATATATATATCTCAAGAATTATCAACTACTTATCTTATTCCTGTTCAATTAAAGGCTGTTTCGAATAGTATATTTTCTGGTTTAATTTGCTTTCCATCATTTCTTATCCCCCAGAATAGCAAAATAAAAGCCATTGATTGAACCGGCTCGATAGATGGAGACGATAGTAATATATCTTATGAAATGAACCATGTAGCAGAGATGTATGAAATGGCTACCGACTAAGTGGTGCCCCAACATGGCCATATCTCAATGATTAAAACCAGTAAACTAATGCATATACACATACTATAACTAACACCTATAAATGTATATGTATATCTAGAGAGGGAAAGAGACAAGCATGGTTTCATAGATAGATGGTTGTTATGGAAGTGTACTATATTGAAGTGACAAGGGATTAAATCCTGTGTCTATACGACTGAAAGGGAAAATGAACATATATATGTGTGTGTGTGTGTGTGTGTGTGTGTGTGTGTGTGTGTCTATATATATATATATGAGGAAATCATTAATTTTGAACATGGCTGCCGTGGATTATTTATGAGCTATTGCTTTTAAAAGTCGGAAATAATTACAACGTTCCTCATAAATCTAACCAATCTCCGATTCTTGTTATTGCTGTTATTATTGTTTGTTTGTTGTTGTTCTTGTGTTTCTTCTTCGCCCTACTGTTGATGTTATTATTTGTATGTTTGTTTTCATTATCACACTCCTGATCCTCATCATCGTCGTCAACACCATCATCCTCATCGCAAACGGTGTTTTCTTTTGCATCGTCGACATATAAACGTAACCATCATCAACTTCATCCTCCTCCTCCTCATCTTCTCCACTGTCGTCATCATTATCATCGCTTTCTTCAATTTAATCTCCACCGTTTGTGTTACACATATTTTTGCTCTCCTAACGACATCCGAGAACACTGCCAGCGAGAGTTGACCATTGGCGACCAAGGTTACATACAGTGGTTTGGTCCCGTCCGCAGGATGAGCACCGGAAGACTACCACACCAACGTTTGTTGCGGCAGTGACCCCGTGCACTGGAGGATCCAGCACAGTGCACCAAGGCAGACATGAGCGAAACAAATTGAAGACCTGAAGTTGCAATGCCTTGACCTCGGTCATACTAGGCCTGGTACCATTGATCAGAAAGCATGGAATGACATCATCACCAGAGTCCGTCATCCAGCGGCACCCACAGCAGTGTATTGGTTGAGAAGATAGTCGCCAGCCAGGGGTCTAAGAAGGAAGAAGAAAGTTCACTTCACTTCCATCATACTCGGTACCATCTACCACCACTACTACCATCACTACCAACAGAAACAGCATTAACAAGAATAGCAATAATAATAACTACTACTACTACAATATCAGCAACTTACCCGTCATCACTCTGAAATCCACTCTTTGCCGAAAAGAAGGCAATGGCCGGTGAAACTAACACCGCCCACCTCAGTACACCAGATGTTTGTCTTCTATTGACTCTAGAAATATCTGTGAAATGACTTCTGGTGAGACTTAAGGTGGTGCTGTCACTTGTTAGATATGCCATGCGTCCTGACGACTACGACGACACTATCAATCTGAATTATTTTGTCTTTCATTGGATAACATCGGTGGAATTATGAGGGGAGACTTCTATTCATGATTGATGGTCTTCTACACCCCACCACAAAAGGGAGAACAATTTTGCTTGGACCTACATCATGCAGGAGAACTTCTGATGTGCAGAAATGTTTGTTGTTGGCACTCCGTCGCTTACGATGTCGAGGTTTCCAGTTGATCCGATCAACGGAACAGCCTGCTCGTGAAATTAACGTGCAAGTGGCTGAGCACTCCACAGACACGTGTACCGTTAACGTAGTTCTCGGGGATATTCAGCATGACACAGTGTGACAAGGCTGACCCTTTGAATTACAGGCACAACAGAAACAGGAAGTAAGAGTGAGAGAAAGTTGTGGTGGAAGAGTACAGCAGGGTTCGCCACCATCTCCTGTCGGAGCCTCGTGGAACTTTAGGTGTTTTCGCTCAATAAACACTCACAACGCCCGGTCTGGGAATCGAAACCGCGGTCCTATGACCGCGAATCCGCTGCCCTAACCACTGGGCGATTGCGCCTCCACGATGTACAGAAATACTTAAGCAGCTATGGCCGAAGGCGAAGGGTGACATGTGGATCGTGATCCACTAAAGTTGGATAAATGTTATGAAGGTCACACTTGGAACACTTTGATTCTATATTATTCAGGAACTTCGAGAATCGTGGAATGAAACGATGAATGTCAAAGCGGGGGTTTGTCTCCTGCTTGCAGTCCATAGAACCCCTCTCTAAAGTTATCCGCCAAACCAGATGGTGGTGTAAAACCAGGTGACGTGTTAAGTCACCAATCCAAGAATGATTGATCTAAGACTAAACAATCAATATCAACAAACGAATGAGCTTCTATGTACTTTACTTGCGCATCTAGAAATAGCAACCAAACCTCTTAAACCAGCTATATGCTCATATAAAAATATGAAGAACACATTACACAATTTAGTTCAGTGTACACAATGTTGGCTCAACGACATAGTTTCTAAGTGATCACTCAATTTGCTGGAAATAAGAGCCAAATCGCCCTCGAAATTGTGAATTAAATTATATATAATAAAAGATAAAATGATTTCTACCTAAAAACCTTTTTAAAGATTGGATAGTTACCGGTTGAATATCATGTCTGCTCAGCGATGAGCTAAACGTCAAGAACTGCAACAACAATATACAATACCCCAGATCTACTACTACTACTAGTACTACTAGTACTACTACTACTACTACTACTACTACGTTCCTCCACTCAACTTGGACACAAAGATATGTCTAAGTGGTAATATCAATGGATTCGCCCCAGTTAAACACTGCATTGCTATGTCTACCGTCGAGAATAAACATAAAGGTACAGTAATACTGAGCAATTCGACCTTCCTGGATTTGGCTGCTGTTTGTGTGAAACTCTACAGACGTACCAACCAACAAAGCAAGTTTTCTGTACTTGTTTGACATGGGGAAAAACAGCAGCTAACTCTCCCTCGAATAACATCCTGCCATCTTATAAAAAAGAATACATTAGGCGATGTATTCCCAGATAGTCCTGAAAGGAGAGGATGGTCATATTTGGAACGCTTTAATCATAGAACTACTTCAACAAAATGCAGCATTAACATCGTTATAATAATAATAATAATCAGATATAGCAGTGACAGCTGTGGTGGTGGTGGTGGTGGTAGTGGTGGTAGTAGTAGTAACAGCAGTAGTAGGTGTAGTAGTATGCAATGCAGAAAGAATAAGAATAAGTAGAAGACAGAGATTGAGAGCAACAAACGCTAGTGGCGATAACGGAAGCCAAGAGTAAAAATGACAAAACAACATGAAAGCGAAAGTGATAAGAAAAAAATTTAAACAGAATTTGGCAAAAAAGAAACAGCAAAAGGCACAAGAGCATATTTCATTATCACCAACACCATCACCATCTTTGCCATCATCATCATCATTGCCAACACCATTGCTGTCTTTGCCATCATTATCATCATCAATATCGTTGGGAAGGGTATCAACAGCAAAATACCAACCACAGACTACAACTAGAATAACAAGAACAGCAACAACAGCTCCCATGGCCAGAGTGTATATTTGACTCCACTAAGTCACAAATCATATAACTCGATATTTATTTTTCTTATTGCACACAACCCCCCACACAAGTGTGTGTATATATGTGTGTGTTTATATATATATATATATGTGCGGGTATATGAGTGTGTGTGCGCATATGTGTGCCTGTGTATGTATGTGTGCGTATATATATGTGTGTGGGAGTTTGTGTGAGTATGTGTATATAGTGTGTATATATGTGTGTGTGAGAGAATGTATATATATATTTGTGTGTGTGTGTGTGTGTGAGTGTGTGAGAGTATATATATATGTGTGTAAGTGTGTGAGAGAGTATATATATATGTGTGTGTGTGTGAGAGAGAGAGAGAGTATATATGTACGTGTGTGTGTGCGTGTTACAGTTAGCTAGTGTTTCTGTATATTATAATTATTTGATATACATACATACAGGCAGACGCAAACACAAGCACATGCATTGTTTTCTGTTTTTGTTATTATATTTTCTTTCTGCCTGGCGCCATTTGTGTTATGTCTTCTGACCGAACTATTTTATTGCTATCATGGCTAACGCTAACCATTTACCACAGGGACTGAATCCCCGCCGTCCCATCACCGACACCACCGCTATCATTATCAAACTTACTAATAACTCTAATATTATCTTCTACTAACCAGCAGGGGTATCGCCATTAACTGTAGCACCAGTAACGCCACGAGTATTTCTATCATCAAAACCATCTCCTCAACCACAGATGTTAACACTACCACTGACGCTAGCCCTGCCATATTCACTACTTAACATTAATATGGCGCAGGCATAGCTGTGTTGTAAGGAGCTTGCTTTACAACAATATGGTCCCCGGTTCAGTAATATCAGTCCTAATGCGTGGCACCTTGAGCAAGTGTCATATATCATAGCCTCAGGTCGACCAAAGACTTGAGTGGATTTGATTGACGGAAACTGAAAGAAGCCTGTCGTGTATATATATATATATATATATATATATATATAT
>NC_069006.1:15658091-15659093 GCF_001194135.2 Octopus bimaculoides | reverse complement strand
TGTGTGTGTGTGTGTGTGTGTGTGTCCAAACCCCACCACTTGACAACCGGTGTTAGAAAAAAGAAGTACTTGGGTCGATTCATTCGACTAAAAATTCTCCAAGGCGGTGCCCCAGCATGGCCGCGATCTAATGACTGAAACAAGTTCAAGATAAGATCAAAGATGGTTCTGTAGTTATGATATTTGCTTTCGTTTCGAATTCACGTGGTTTTGGATTCGAATTAGTCTGTGCCACAGCTTAGAGCCTCAGGTCAGGTCGGGCCTGATGTTTGGCTTGGGGATAACTTCTTCGTTTCTACCAGCAATCTTGGAAACACTGGGAAAATAAATGGTAATGAGCGCTGTTTGCCCTTTTCTCTTCGACTAAATAGTAAAGCAGTCCATATTGTTGAGGGTAAAAATTCTTTTGTTATAGTTTTAGGGTCATCGGAAGTTTAATGAATGAAATTCGATAGAGAAAAATCCTCCAGGAGAGACGAAGGTGGATTGTGGATGTTCCTAGGTGACAAGAACTCGTTACCTATTTTAAACATCTCGCATCTAGGGTGTCTTTTATCTTAGTACACTCTTTTATAAGTATTTGAACAGATTACCAAATTAAACATGAGTTTCTTTTTTCTGCCAATCATGCATTACCAGTCTGTTCCCTTTCTGATGTAGCCATAGCGATAACAGCAAAATTAACCATTAGCATGACTTCTGGGAGCACGAGTTGATTAAACAGCAACAAGGGATACGATTAGCTAAAAGCGGCAATTCTCCGTTACATTACACGGGACCGTTTTGGAAAGGGACGCATTGAGGATATGTTTGTGTATACCCTGTTCGCAGGAAGAAGATGGGTCGGTCACGGCTTTATTATATTTGATTATAGTTTGGCTCGATTAGGAGTTTGCCGGATCTTAACGACGACGATAGCAAAGACGTAAGACGTAAAGACAGACGAAATACCGCTAAGCATTTCGCCCGGTGTGCTAACGTTTCTGCCAGCTCATCGCCTTT
>NC_069006.1:15654004-15655764 GCF_001194135.2 Octopus bimaculoides | reverse complement strand
TGTGTGTGTGTGTGTGTGTGTTTTACTATGAAAATAGTCAATTGCTCAATAATAAATTGCTCTGCAGCATGTGTGTTTAAAAGTATGTAGAGGTATACATATATGTATGTGTGTGTGCATATATACATATACATACACACACACACAAATACAATACACACATATATATGCATATATATATATATATACATATATGAATATGCATATATATATATATATATATATATATACATATATGTATATGCATATATATATATATGCATATATATGTATATATATGCATATTGCATATATACATATACCAGTGTTCATATATATCTGTTTATACATATATCCACACACACACACACACACACACACACACACACACACAGACAGACACACTCAGACATCTATGCATCTGAAATTCCGTATCTCTACCATCGAATCCATAGAATGTCTTTACACATGTATCCGCGAGGAAATTTAATCCGAGCAAATGTTTGCGATCCTCAGTGGACGAAATATGAAAATGAAATAGTTACTAATATACGTACATACATATACATGTACATATATATATACGGATATCTATCTATCTATCTATCTATCTATCTATCTATCTATCTATCTATCTGTGTGCGCATGTGTAATTAATGTGAAGTATTTCTCAGTCCACCGTTCCATTAACTTCCAGCTGAACCAAGACTACGTAACTTAATATCCAATCACTTTTTCTTTCAGTAATGCAGTGGTTTGGGACTTCAGTTTCCGAAATAATCTAACATTCATTTGAAAGCATGTAACTACTACTGGTCCAGTTGAGTGAATGTTCCCCACAACAACCACTTGAAATCGATGGCGCTCTTTTTTCATCAACAAATACCCTGTCTGTCTCTGTCTCCCTCATGCCTGTCTCTGTCTCCCTCATGCCTGTCTCTCTGTCTCCCTCATGCCTGTCTCTCTCTATCTCAATTTCATTGTACATTAAGTTCGTTTCTAGATTGATTCTGCCATTCATCACCAGTTTTTCATCATATGCCTTAGTGAAAGAAGATTGGGCAGTGCCCATGTTCTTATAGGGAGTTTTAAGAAGCAGTTGGAAGAAGGGATATAGTTACCCTGAGACTTACAATGCAACCAAAAGACTACTTTCACAAAAGACTCTTCTGGGCCTGAATATAATGCTTTTCGCAATAATTAAAAGGTAGCAAACTGTCGGAATCGTTAGCACTCCGGACAGAATGCTTAGCGGTATTTTGTCCGGCTTTACGTTCTGTGTTCAAATTTCGCTCAGTTTGACTTTGCCTTTCATCTGCCAGTTAAACACTGGGATCGATGTAATCGATTTACTCACTTCCCCGAAATTGCTGGCCTTGTGGCAAAATTTAAAATGTCTGCTGTTTAAAGGTGACTCTATCCCTGCTTCCAACTGCTTCCTAATCACTCACTCTAAGAACACGGGCGCTGCCCATTCTTCTCTCGCTAAGGCATATGACGTAAAAATGGTGATGAATGGAATTCCCATGTTTGAAAATTTAATGACACAAATCGTGTCGTTATAGCCAGCTGGAGACGATGTTTCCTGGGGCTAAATTACAGCAACATTCATCCGAAACCAGGTCTGCCATGTTATGTTGGCAAACAATCTTTCCTTCAGAGTAGTGTTGCTGAATATCTCACGTTCTGAGATTTAAGAAAAGTAATTTTCTAACAGTATTTGTTGTTGAAAAAAGAGTGCCATCGATTTCTAGTGGTTGATGTGAGAAACATTCAGTCAA
>NC_069006.1:15652457-15653386 GCF_001194135.2 Octopus bimaculoides | reverse complement strand
CTATATATATATATATATATATATATATATATAATTAATCAAAGGACATACTAAGTATGTCTACCTGTTTGAAATAACAGTCAAAACCTCCAACATTTACAGGGCCATCTCAGGGAAGGCCTCAATATCGTACTGGTTCATTCAAGACTGTCCCTACGTAAACACCCATTAACGCACAGAACAGCAGCCCTCCAAACTGGCGAACTGCTCTATTGGTAACACAAACATGTACCCAAGTACGTACGTTCCTTGTATACCAGATAGTGCTCCAAATGCACTATCGTACGTTCCTACTATACCAAGTATTATAGTGCTCCAAAAGCAACACCTGTTACATCGGTAGCTCAGTACGACTACTCCTCGTCCGAATGCAGGAGCGTCTCACTATCAACGCGTCTTCCTTCCGCAGACACTTAACCAAATGCCGTAACACCACCGAGGAGACAGACGCCTCTAAACTAAGCCTTGGAGAAAAACATGAAATCTTTGTATCAAAGAAGACATGTTGATCCACTGCCTCAAGCCGAAAATTAACAGTCGATCACAGATGGGTTGGTGAATTCTATGAAAACATAACGGCGACTTCGACCAACACCATAACCTATGCTACCTACATCATCTTTCGCCATCACCATCTCGTGGAAATATGCTACAATGAGCAACAATTGGAGAGTTGCTGCTGCTAACCCAAACGCCGAATAGTTTAAAATATAATAGCGAAACCAATGTAAATACACATTTCTTGGACTGGTTCCTTCTGAAGATAGGCCTTTGCACCCGAAATATAAAGGCTTTTGTAAAACTTTCGGCATTGTTAGAAGCTTTCTTTATTTCCCATTTTTCCTCTAATTTTGCTTTACAATTCGTCAAGCGAACTATAACGCGCTCGTGTGTGTGTGTGTGTGTGTGTGTGTGTGTGTGTGTGTGTG
>NC_069006.1:15648886-15652208 GCF_001194135.2 Octopus bimaculoides | reverse complement strand
ATATATATATATATATATATATATATATATATATATACATATCTATATACATGCACACGACCGCTATATATGTGTGACGTATAAATAGTTCAACCTATGGTTTTCTGCATGTTTTTATTCATTACAATTTTACTCTGCACAACAAGGGTTGACCCTAATTTTATTTGAAGAAACGAAGAAACGTACGCAGCGCGCACGTACACACAAACGCATATATAAATGCACACATTCACACACGCATACATAAATAAGTTACCAACGACTAACATACGAGAAACAACGCGTGGGATGTGAGTATTGTTCGTATGAATATTACCTAACATATTCTCAATATTCGTAGACCAGTCGTTCTTTCAAGTTCCTGTAATATGCTCTGTCCGTTAACATCATCTAATTGAATATACTTGTTTATACGATTTTGTACCCACTGTGTTATGTGCAGAGTCAAATAATAGATCTGTCTGACTATTTTTTTCTCTGTATGAATATGAATATATATATAGATATATATAACCACACACATTTGCACTCACATATGAGTATTGACGTAAACGTATTTCTCTCCCCCTGTCTCTGTCTATCTATCTCTTTCTCTCACGTACATTCATATATATACAACACGTGCATATATATATATACACACATATATGCATATGTACAGATGTAGAGATATATCCACACATATTTATATGTACATATATATACACATAAACTCATCACACATGTATATATTTGTACATACATACACATACTAGTTTATACATATGCCTTTGTATGTATGTGTGTGTGTGTATATATATATATATATATATATATAGTACTAATATATAAATATATATAAATATACATATGTACGTGTGTGTGTACCTATACATTTATATGCACGTGTATGTAATGCATAGACAGAAATTATATATATATATATATATATATATATATATATATATATATATATATATATATATAGTTTTAGGGAAAATAATATATATATATATGTATATATAAAATTTCTGTCTATCTGAATGATTATTCATCACTTTGTATGTTCAACTACATCAAACTGATGAATATACAGAAAATTAAAACCACAGTCACGTTCAATTATTATCTCTATTAATTCTTTGTTTTATATTTCTTCGGGTTTTTATACTCCCACAACATATCGGCCCGTTCATCCGTGTCCAACCAAAAAATATGGAATGACCTAAGTGGAAAGTGTATTATGAGCAGTAAATCAAGATTATTAAAGGTAAAAAAAAGAAAAAGCGGAAAGATATTCTCAAAGAAAAATGTAAATAGAATTTATATTAGTTTTGTATGATAAACATTCCCCATAGATGCAGACGTGGTTGTGTAGTAACAAGTTTGCTTTTCAACCTTATGCTTCGGCATCCAGTCCCACTGCGTGGCACGTTGGACAAGTGCCTTTTACTAAAGCCTTGTGAGTGGATTTGGTAGAATGGAAACTAAAAGAAGCCTGTCGTATTTTTGTGTGCGAACGCGTGTGTGTGTGTTTGTGTGTGCGTTTGTCCCCCACCACTACCTGACAACCGGTGCCACAGTAACCTAGCGGTTCCGCAAAATAAATACCAGTCTTAAAAAGAAAATAAGTACTGGGGTCGGTTAATTCGAATAAAATCCTTCAATGCGGTGCCCCAGCTTGGTCGGAGTGTAATGATTGAAACAAAATAAAACATAAAAGGTATTTGATCAATAGAACTAGCTTCTACGAGTTCTACACGTCTTCAATCTCGTGCGTCAGTTTCGGTTTGTGTTTACTGTTGTAGACTCGATTCGAACCAAAGATTTTGGGAGTGAAGCTGAGCAGATGGAAATTGCCCAATCGAGATAAATTACGCAGCATTGGCGCAAAGCAGTGTTTAGGTATGAGCACAATTTAGGTTAGTTGAAATGTTTGTCACCTATTTCAACTGCTAAATGTAAATACACTGCAGTTACGGTGGAGGAAAAAATCTTTCTTGTGGTAAAAGTTGTGAAAACACCAGTACGGGAGGGTACTGAAAGGTCCTGCTTTAAGAGTAAGGCCCAACGTTTCGAGTTCTTTTACAGGGGTTAGAAAAGCGAAAGACCGCTGCAGTAAGCGTGTAAATCTGACATGGGGAATATGTTGAATAAAATCATAATTAACTGATCCGCTTGTATTAACTGATCCGCTTGTATTTTGTTTTACCCAAAATCCAGGAAATTTTCAGTGCCTCATCCCATATATACATATGTATGTATGTGTGTGTGTATGAATGAATCTATGACGGGCTTCCATACAGTTTTCCTCTACCAAATTCACTTACAACGGATTGGCTGACGCAGGGCTGTTGTAGCAGACGCCTGGCTTGTGCGACTGCAAAGCGAACCACTTAAACACTCAGCCATGCTTGCGTCGAATTGATCAGTTTTTAATAATGCCGCATCTGTTTTTTTTTTTGATAATAATGAATTCTGGAAAGGTTTGGGTGATATTAAATTTTGATAAAAAATACGTGAGATTTGGTGCGTGTTTCTGGTTAAATATTCGGAGGCGTACTTCAAGGTACAACGGCTTGCAGAGTACACAGTGACTTCAGCTATAAATCAATCCAGTGAAGATAATCGTTCTTTTGGTTAAATAACGTGGAAATGCACAGGTGATCCATTCACCTTTCAACGCACCCACGCGCACACACGTGCTCGCTCGTACAAATATAAACGTATCGTGTGTGTGTGTGTGTGTGTGTGTGTGTGTGTGTGTGTGTATGTGTATTTCTGTACATGTGAGTAAAAACAAAATGAAGGAGGATAATAAAAGCAACACTAAAACGAAAATAAATAAATAATATAAAAGCCAAGCAGTGTTCCTCAATATATTTTCGCTGCTTACAGAACAATACAGGGTAGCACTTAGTTTCCTTTGTCATATATATATATATATGTATGTACACACACGGCGACACAGACTCGCATATATATGTAGGTATATATATATAAAGAGAGAGAGAGAGATACACACGCACACATATATATACACATACATGCACAAGTATGTATGTATATATGCATCTGTACATATATTTTCCCTACCTACGTATACGAATACACACGCACACACATACGTATGTATGTATGTATGCATGCATGTACATATACATATATATATAGCCATGTATATATATCCATCCACACAAACATAAAAGCTCACCACACAATGATACACCCACAAGATTAGATTTTTACGTGTTGCATTATTTGTGAATTCGTTTATTTGATTCTGTATAGGATTAAGTTTATTCTACCGATTCTTCTACCTGCCTGTTGATATATATATATA
>NC_069006.1:15646777-15647865 GCF_001194135.2 Octopus bimaculoides | reverse complement strand
TATATATATATATATATATATATTTACTCATTTTTTTGGTAGCTTTAATAATAAAGCATATTACTCTACCTCCGGTATTCGAGTACTATTTTTTACCACTTTGTTTCACATTTATGTGCTTACCCTGATATATACATACACGCACACGCACACGCACACGCACACGCACACACACACACACACTTACGTGTGTGTGTTACCCGTTTGCAGATGATGCTTTCGGAAACAACTCTGAGTTTCCCCGCTGTCGAATATTAAATCGTTTGAATGACCAGAACCATGAAATTTCGAGCTACGATTTGGAATGCTTCAATAGTTTCTAATTATATACACTTTATGATGCAAAAATCTTATTCTTAGTGCTTCAGCAGTGGCATGAGCTATCCATTAGCCATGGTAGCCATGGTTGCATACACTAGAAAATACAATCGAGCTAAAAAGGTATTATCCATCTGTAGATAATGTCTCACAGGATGGGTACAGAGTTTGAAACTGGAGTTAAACTGGGATGAATGCATGACAGCTTAGGTGAAACATCTTAAAACAAGCGATAATATTTTAAACGGCTTTCCACGCAGATTCAGTCTTCAAAACTTCGCTCCAAGACTTTGTTGTTGAAAACACACTGTGAATGTGGTGGGTTAAAAGAGACTTGTCACGAGGTGAGACGCAATGGGATCGAACCTGACCCACGATTACTTGCGAACCGAAATGGCGGTGATGTTGAGGATGAGGCGGGAGATTAAGGGAGGAGAGGAATGGGATGGTTGGTAGGAGGAGGGTGGATTAGGAAAATTATCCTCATGAAGATGACGATGAAAATGATGTTGATGAAGATGATAAGGAAGAAGGGAAGAATGGGGTGAATTAAGATCATGAAGATCATGAGGACAATGAACACAACAATGCTGTTTTACTTGTTTCAGTCATTAGACTGCGGTCAAGCTGGGGCACCGCCCTGAAGAACTTCTAGTCGGGTAAATCGAATCTAGTACTCTATTGTCTTAAACCTGATGCTTATTCTATTTGGCAGAACCGCTAAGATACGAAGATGTTAACACACCAACACCGATCGCCAATCATGGTGA
>NC_069006.1:15642344-15644048 GCF_001194135.2 Octopus bimaculoides | reverse complement strand
TATATATATATATATATATATATATGCACACACACACACACACACACACACACACACACACACACACACACACACACACACGACGGCCGTCTCAGTTTTCTGTTCACTAAATGAACTCATAAGACTTTGTTGGTCTATGATAGAACACGCTTGCCCAAGGTGTCACACAATGAAACTGAACTTGGAACCATGTGGTAAGGAAGCAAACTTTTTACTATACAGCCACGTCTGCTCCCTAAACATTTTCTTACTAACCCATGTGAGGGCAAAATAACGCAATAACACAGCAATGCCTAAAATCTTGCAATAGACCAATCACATTGAAAACCTCTTCATGGAACTAAGAGAATTTATGGTCATTCAGAAAATAACGGGAGTGGTCGGGACTTTCACTTTGGTGAGACTTCAGTGCACTTAAAACGTTCTGGCTTTCTAAAAATATATGAAACAAGTTCGCTCCATGTGTAACATAAACAATCACATACAATGTACCTTGCCAAGCCAACTAGAATTCAACGAATTCGATCAAGTGTCAAAAAGACTTTTAGCGGAATCACCACTATAATCATTAAAACGTATCCAGTTGATCTCGGTGGAATTTGAACTGAGAACATAGAGTCGGAAGAAATGCTGCTAAACACTTTACTGAATAGGCTAACGATTTTGGCGGATCGCCGCCTTAATGATTTCATATTTTGGCCCAAGGCCAACATTATCGGGGGAAGGGTATAAGTCGATTACATCAAACTCAGCACTCAGCTGGTATTTATTTTATTGACCCAGAAAGGACGAAATGCATTGTGGGCCTCGGCGGAATTTGAACTCAGGGGAAACGGTTAGTCGATAGAATCGACCGCAGTACTTCAATGGTACTTTATTTTCTCGAACGTAGAAGATTGAAAGACAAACATGTCATCAGCAAGATTTGTGCTGAGAATGTAAAGCGGTTCTACCGAGAAGTGAAAAGAAAAAGAGATCACGGTGATTATGATGAATTTCAAGCGGAAGATGTAGAAGAAAACATTTGTTTACAAATTGATGTCGAAAAAATTAAAAGTTAAAGCGTATATATAAAACACATTAATGAAATGAAAGGGAGTTCAGCTGAACCTCTAAACGCACATTAGGATTGTATGCACGTATGTACGTGTGCATATGTGCGTGTATGTATGTATGTATAGACGTATACGGAAGGCTATAAATTAAACGGAGTAATCTAATGATAATTTAATGTAATAGCTGTCGTGTTAAAAAATTTACACACACACACACACACACACACACAGAGGCATGACAGTAATAACATCAACAGCAACAGAAATAACATCATCAGCAGAAATCGTTAGATTCAACTGGCCGTGCTAAATAGAGGTCTAATGGCGCTGGTGGTGTCGGTGGCGGTATTAACGAGGGGGAGGCGTTTACTGAGAGGCGCATGTGGACAAGAGTGGGGGTAGGTGATACTTAATGGTTCTTAAGTAAATAAGTTTGTCACACAGCCTTCGCACATCCGGGTGAATTAGATCATTTACTCAAATCGTGAGATGCTGAGATCTAGTCTGGAGGAAGGAAGGCGGAAAGTCATGCATCATCCTCACCCATCATCAAAATGATAATAGCAATAATAATAATCATAAACAAAGTGAAAGTAAAATATAAAATAGAAACGGAAAGTGAAAGTAGGCCGAAGAAAAATACCAAACA
>NC_069006.1:15641837-15642334 GCF_001194135.2 Octopus bimaculoides | reverse complement strand
GAGGATCTACTTTACATGTAAATAGATGGTGGTTTTCTGACCTAAAGAAAATACGACTTCCGGTCTATGTATTTATCTATTTTGAGTTGCAATTGATTTTTGTTATTTTTTTTATTCCGTCTGACAAATTTGTGTGTGATCATGTATATTTCAATGCAGGTATGCATACTTGTTTTAATGTACCTATTTTGAACCTCTCTCTCTCCCTCTCTATCTCTCTCTCTCTATCTAGCTACCTGTCTGTCTGTCTAATGTATATGTGTCGATGTGTGTGAGTCAACGTCATTTGTCTAGCCGTGAGCGTGTCAGTATGAATTAATATCTAAGTGTACTCAGTGTTCAAGCATTTATAAAGATGTTTATATTAGTATGTGACTACATGAATGCAAGTATATGCATACATACAAATAATATATATATATATGTGTGTGTATACACGTATGTGTACATATATATATATATATATATATATATATATATATATATATATATATATA
>NC_069006.1:15633919-15641590 GCF_001194135.2 Octopus bimaculoides | reverse complement strand
ACACGTATGTGTACATATATATATATATATATATATATATATATATATATATACATATATATATATATAGGTGTTGTAAGAACTCAAATCACGAATATCCATCCATCCCTTTCTCTTTACCCCCTCCCTCTCTACTTTTTTCAAACAGCAGAAGTTAGGAAGTGACTCAAGGATCGACAGCTTCTTGTATGTCAATTATTAAACTTGCACAAAGCTCTCGGCCCAAGAGTCAGTAGGACTGAACCCAGAACCATGTGGTTGGGAAGCAAGCTTATTAGCTCACCACCATGCCTGCACCTGTTAGGAAGCTTACTGTTGTATGTCTGGTTTTTAGAGTGCTAACTGTGATTAGAGTAGAGATTTGGTTGCTATTTCTAGAGGTTCGAGCGGCCGGGTAGGTATTTTCTCGTTGTTACTGTTGCAGTTGTTATCTGTACTAGTGTTGTTGCTGTTGCTGACGTAATTGCTGGTGTAGTGGTTTGTGGCGGTGTATGAATTGATTGGCTGATGATGCGAGAAGGTCATATTGGTTTCAAATTTTGGCATAAGGTCAGCAATTTCGAGGGAGGGACAACCAGCTCCATTACTCAACTGGTTCTTATTTTATCGATTTCTGTACTTAACTAGTTTTTATTTTATCAATTTGTGTGCTCAACTGGACCTTAATTTATCGATTTCCGTGCTCAAAACTAGACCTTATTTTATCGATTTCCGTACTCAACTAGACCTTATTTTATTGATTTCTGTGCTCAACTGGACCTATTTCATCGATTCCATTGCTCAACTGGAACTTATTTTATCGATTTGTGTGCTCAACTGGTACTTATTTTATCAACCCCAGAAGGAAGAAAGACAAAGTCAACCTCGGTGGTATTTGAACTCAGAATGTAAAGGTAGTCAAAATGCCGTTAAGCATGCCAGCGATTCTGCCCGTCCGCCTCGTTAGTGAAAAGATCATATTGATGATGATGATAAGAACGATGACATCGACAACAATTATGTTGATGATGATGATGATGATGATGATTGTGATGGCGATGGCTGGAAGGACGGTGATGATTATTATTATTATTGCAGCCGCCAAATTGTCGAGATGAGTGTGATGGGCCATCATTATGATGTTAACGATTATGAGGAATATAATGGGGCGTTGATGATGATGATGACGGCGGTGAAGACGTCTACAGCGATGATGGTGAGAATTTTGGTCAGGATGAAGACGATGATCAGGATGACAATGATGATGATGATGATGGCGGTGGAGGTGGTTATGGTGGGAGTGGTAAGAATACTGTTTGTATTATTGTGAAACAGTTTATTTGTGTTTTGGTGGGGATGTCTTCGCCCAATTGTCACGAACACACCTCCCCCATCACCCACAAATCTCTTCTCCCACATCCCATCCCTAACTAATTCCTTCTCGCTCTACGCTTGAACAGTTCAATCAATATTCACCGGAGTAAAGTGTATCAATTGAGTTGTGGCTCGGGCGGAAGTTATAATCTTCTCACCGGAAGTCAACTGACAGTGTCGGCAGACTGCAAACTATAATGGGAGGTGTGGGTATTTTGTCTTGCTTTTGGTCGGTGGTGGTCGGCTTGGATTCTTAAGAGGTGGTAGTAGTAGTAGTTCTTCAGAGGTAGTGGTAGTTTTGCTGAGACTGATTGTGATGATTGATAGCGTGGGCGTGACTTTGGAATGGTTAGATATTACCGTAAATTAGTGGCGACGCTGGTGGTGACAGTGGTGGTCGTTGTCGGCGGTGGAGGAGTCGGATGGTCGGTGATGGTAAATAGTGACTGGTTAATATTCGGGCAAGAGTTGAAGTGGGAGATGCTGATAGTGTTGTGTTAGTGGAAGCGAAATGTGTTAATACGTCCGGGCAACGACGGTGGCGGTGGTTCCTTGTTTATGAGGACAGATGGGGCAGGCGGTAGGTGATTCTAATTTCGGTGAAGGTAGTTGGGTGATCGAATGAAAAGAAAGAAAATGGTTGGTGATTGGTGACATCTTGGTTGTGATGTTGGAGATAGTGAAGGCGGTGATGGTGACAGATGTTGTCACAAACTGACGTTTAGGAGATCTTCGAAAGATGTATATGTATGCTAGACAGAGCAGTCAGATTTCTCTCAAATCACTTTTTACTTTATTAAAATAAATGATACAATAAGCTCTACCAACTATAACAGTGATTCTGAACCATTTTTTTTTGCTTGTGGACCCCTGTGATTTCTATTTAATTCTACTGAATTTCTATAGCTATTCGAGATAAGTAAATATATATAAAACCCTATTGTATCTTTATAATTAAATATTAAGAGTTGTATACAAAAAAAATTAAAATATTTTGTGTGTTGTAGAAGTATGACCAATTTATTGTACATACGTTTTAACAACAAAATTTTTTGTGGGCCTTCAAGGGTCATACGGGCCTTGGTTGGGAACCACTGAATTATACAAAGTCCACCAACCACAAACATTCAATGATAGGGCTTCTGCATTACCACTCAACATGCTAGAAATAGTTATCTTCAAAGTCATGCTCTATGGTCGTAAACAATGGACACATGGAAAATGGCTTCTGCGTCGTCGGTTATCTTGCTAGAAATAACAACCAAAATATCTTCACGCTCATACTGCATCGTCTTAAACAATGGACACATAGGATAATGTGATCCTAGATACACTGTAAACGAAACGGTGTGGTGACAGCTGGAATATTTTTTTGATCATAGATTTATTTCATTAGAGCCGTCCAGGGTCGACAGACATACAGACAAACAAAAACAATTCAACAAAGTAAAACAACCACACACAAAAAGAATCCCCATCAGAAACTTGAAGAAATAACATCAATAGTAGCTACTACAAGTAGACTCAATTCCCAAAACACACAACAAATACTATTCTATTCCAAGTTTACTTAGACATACACACAAAGAAATATATTTTCTTTTGGAGAGATTCTTGAGCCATTTTAAACGTTTCTGGTAGAAACAAGCAATGATTTCTTAAGTCTTAAGTCTTTGTGAAAGTATAGCACTATAAAATCCAAGAACTATATTTATAACCTGATATGGGTAATTGATACTAAGCTATCGAAACCATTAAGAGTCAAAATTAGAAAATAAAATCGTGCAATAGTCAGTATTGCGTTCAAAGTGGTAAATTATACAGTAAAGACAAGATGGAGTCTAGCAAAGCGGCCATTGTTTAAGCCTGTAAACCAGCAGCCATGTTGTCTGATAAGTTGTCAAACGTTGCCTGTTTATTATTAGTAGATAAAAGTTTTTATGGCTCAGGGAAAAGTTTCATTGAGGCGACAGCGTCCACAGGCATTACACAAATACAAACATTTCCACAATTTTACACAGCTGCGTGTGTATGTGTGTATGCGCGCGTATGAGTCTGTACATATATACATACATAAGTGGATATGTGTATATATGTGTGTATGTATGTATGTATGTATGTATACATGTATGTCCATACATTTATACATACGAACACACATATACAATTCTGTAAACTTGTACTGGAATAAATGTACATTGTCACTCACATAAACGTAAGTCCTGAGTTACCAATATATATTCATGTGTATGTATGTATAAATATATGTATCAGTGTATCTCTCTTTCTCTCTGCATGTATATATATATATGTGTATATATATATATATATATATATATATATATATATATATATATATATACACATATCCGCAAATATATATTTGCGTGTATATGTGTATATATTTGCGTGTATATATTTGTGCATACGTTTACAGAGACACTTACAAACTCACTCAAATTTATATACACATTCGTGTATAAGTATTGAAGCATGAATGTGAATGCATGCGCCTTATGTTAAAACAAACTATACAAACATCTATACATTGTATGTAGAGATATATATAGATAGACATATTAATCTATGTGTTTATGTATGCGCGCGCGTATGTGTGTACACACACACATATATATATATATACACACATACATATATCTATATTGGTGTGCATACCTCTACATACATAATATATACATTCAGAAAGGGAGATAAAACCAGAGAGGGAAACCGAAACAGTTGAAAGTAAGAAATGCTAAAAACTAACGTATATATTAACTCGAGCAATTGTACATATTAACACGCATGCTCCCCTGGATACATAAACATACATACATACATACATACATACATACACTCATACATCGAACATAACACGTGTAATATAGAGGCATTTACATACCTGTATTCACGTGTGTGCACAAGTATTAATCTATGTGTATACATATATCTGTGCATATAATTATAGAGAGGGTCGCATAAATATTAGTGCCTGTGTATATGTATGCACACACACACACACACACACACATAAATATAAACATCCACACACATATATGCCAATGTAACATTTTACCTAAAAGTATATACAATACACACACACATATACGTATATACATACACACACACAGATGTTTGTATACTTCACGTATACACGCACCTGCGCGCAAACAGACAGCCATACATGTATATTCCTATGTTTATGGGAATTTTATGTGTTATTGTGTATTGAATCAAGATTATATTTGCATTCATATATACAGTACCAAAAGAACAAAGTACTGATACACGAGAGTATACGTACATCATATATGCAAGTATTGAAGCGTGTATACATAAAATATAACAACAGCCCTTATTCACACACGAGAACACACGTTTAAATGCATACACACAAACCTCATACGTACACATTACTGGCAGCCACGCACATATATAATGTGTGCGTTTATGAATGTGAGTCCATATATGTAAATGTATTAATACATACATATATATATATATACATATATATATACATATATACATATATATATATATATATATATATATATATATATATATATATATATATATATATATATATATATATATATATATATATATATATATATATATATATATATGTTTAGATATGGTTCTAATATTTCTATTAATATATTTTACTGTCAATTTTCTTTATCTCTCTCCCTCTATCTCATCTTTCTCCCTTCCTGTGTCTGTCTCTATATGCAGTCTGTTTACCTGCCTGTTTGACTATCTGTATCTCTCTCTCTCTCTCTCCCTCTTTCGCTCTCTCTCTCTCTCTCCCTCTTTCGCTCTCTCTCTCTCTCTCTCTCTCTCTTTCTCTCTCGCACACAATTTATCTCTGAGTTTGTCTTTCTTTGTGTCCCTCCTCTATCTTCCTGTATGTATGCATATTGACACATATACAATGGGCATACACATATATATATGCATGTGAATATTTATGAGTGTATATATATATATATATATATATATATGTATATATATATATATATATACATACATACACGCTACTTTTTTTTATTACGAACAAGAGAATAATTACTTAATACCATAGTAGACTCTCATAATTGATTTAAGCTGATCCATTAATCGGATGCTCTGGAGAATCTCCGATATGGAATCAACCAGGAATAGACCGTATAAAGACACGTTACTATGATACTGCATAGGCTAGAACACAAGACTGACTGAATGTGTTAGTCGGAGTTTTCATGGACAGTTTGTATTGTATATATTATTATTATTAGTATTTCATATACGCATAACAGATTAGACTATTGACAAATATACCAAACGTCAGGCTTCACCAAGGAACCTTAAATTTTCTGGAACTGCGCTCCAACAAGTTTTTATACTTATTTCCTTTATCCATCGATTCAAATCTTAATGAATAGTTCTTAATTCACTTATAGTCACAAGGATACATTTTACCCGCACTTTCCATAGCTTCTGTAATTCAATGTCTCGTTACTGGCACTTTATTTTCTTTATGCCTCTCATATTCTTATCGTTGACACATTCTGTTCTCTTCGTCTACTACTACTAAATCTGGCCTTCTAGCTTCTATTACTCTGTCAGTCTGAATATTAAAATCCCACCACATTTTATATTTCTTGCCTTCTAGCACTTTACAAGGTTCATGTACCCTGCTGATAACAGAATCTACTTTCCTACTAATATCTAGCAACTTAACTTCTATTAACACCTTTTAATGTTGGTAATCTTTTTCTTTCTTCTTTACTCACTGTTCCTTCAACTTATCTAAAGTCTTCTGATCTCCCTCACTTAAGTCGCTGGTATCAGTTTTCCCTTCCTGATTGGTAGTACTATTATTTTTTCTTGTAGGCTCTTCTTTGACTTGAACTGTATCACTCATGTTGTTCGGCTTGTTCTACTTCTTGGTCATTTTTTAAAGTTCTCTTGTGGTCTCGTCTACCTGCAATTTTATCATTCTTCTTTTCTCTCCTAATAACATTAGCCTGATGCACTAGTCTCTGCTCTGTTATTTCAAACATTTTTTCTTTACCCAAATTGCTAACACACCTTTTCTGTAACTTCTTACTTTAGGTTCACTTTCCGATTAGCACTACATCATTTCCCTGCTCTCTTCGCTTGTCCTTTTCCTTCTTCTTACTCTAGTATATACTGATGCTGTCTTAGAATAACAACTAAGGTCAGTATGCCTCAGTACTGAATCGCTACAGTGTTATCCGTAGCTGTACCGTTATTATAAAATTCCTGCATATAAGTTTAGAGCGGACTTCTAAAAGTTAGACGTGCAAAGAGATATCAAATATGTTGTAGCCGGAAATATTTTCAACGGGATTTCTTCTGACCATTCTATCTGGGCCGATAATATAAGTACCAGTTGAGCACTGGGGTCCAACTAATTGACTTTCCAACATTGCTAGAGTTGTGCCAGAAATTAGAAAGAATTATCATTATCAAAATACAGAAATTATTGAGTGAGATAGTAGCACACGCCTTCAAAGAGATGCTGGGGTACAAATATACGAAGCCCAATATACCCATATCGTGTTAAAGCGGTGAGCTGGTAGAATCGTTAGCATTCCGAGAAAAATGCTTAGCGGAATTTCATCCATCCTTACGTTCACAGTTCGAATTCCGCCAGGGTCGACCGACTTTGTCTTTCATCCTTTCGGGGTCGATAAAATGAGTACCAGTTGAACACTGTGGTCGATGTAATCAAATAGTACCCTGCCCCCAAATTCCAGGCCTTGTGCCTTCAGGAGAAAGGATTACAATGAAATGGTTCTCATGATATAGTGTATGTACTAGATAATACGAGGTGGTGGTGGTGGTGGGTTAAATGTCTGAGCACTGTAAAGAAATTAGTCCGGTACTTTTTATATATATTAACTCTTTGAAATAGCCAACGAAAATCCTGCATGCACCACCCCGCTTTCAACACAACATAAGAAGAAAATGTCGTATGAAAATATTGAATAAAAAAAATAAAAAAACAGACAGATGAGTATATTTATATAAATTGTGTGTGTATATATGTATGTCAAAAAAAAAATATATATATATATAACATAAGGGTCCTTTTAAGTGGACATGAAAACAGTAAAATAAGGTCAAACTTTTAGCTTTCGAGCTCACTCTTATTTCTGTGTCTGTGAACATGCGAGGGTAATGTTGTGCATATACATATATGCATGTGTTTATATGTGTATGTACATGTATATGTGTCTACCCCCACCATATTATATATATATATATATATATATATATATATATATATATGAATGAATGAATCTATTT
>NC_069006.1:15626098-15628840 GCF_001194135.2 Octopus bimaculoides | reverse complement strand
CAGTATTCGATTATCTGTTTGGAGTTCCTTCCCTTTTCTCTCTGATGCAAACGAAACAGAGTGAACGAGACCACGTCTAGATGAAATATTTACATATAACTGTCTCGTTTATTTGCAGTCCTGAACAGAGGAGTGAGGTACAATTTCGTATTCTTTGAATAAAAAAAAAAATAAGGCGACGTCAAATAGGCTGTGATTTTTGGGGATTTTTTGTTTAGTATTATTTTTTGGTTTGTATTAGAGAACGCAATTGTCTAAAATTGTAAAGCAATATGGGTACCGGATGTGCGAGCGCTCAGGTTTAGAAATATTTCCTCCATTTTTTTTTTCATCTCATTATATTATTTATATTTCGTTAGATTATATACGCTGTTTTATTTTACTTCACTTGCAATGATGTCTATTTGCTTTTCTATCACATGTTTGCATTATATGATATATATACACACATATCAATGGACATACACACACATACAAATATATCATATTTGTATATATATATATATATATATATATATGCAAATATATGCATATATTTCTATATGTATGTGTATCTCTACATATATACAAATATATATATATATACACAAATATATATGCGTATATATTTGTATGTACGTGCGCATATATATATAAATATATACATACACAAATATACTTAAACTTTCTCTCCCTATACTCAGACACACACAATTATTTAACATATGTGTATAAATTATATATATATATATATACACACACACATAAATATACGCATAATGTTATATATATATATATATATATATATATATATATATATATATATATATATATATATATGCATAACGTTATATATATAATGCATTATTTTATTTGCGTAAATGATTTATTACGTTGTTATATTTTTATTTACACATTCCGTGAGTTTTGGCTTTTCTGTAATAATTGCGTAATGTGCTAATCAAGTCACGTTCAAGAAATTCTATCCAATAGAGTTTTACCGAGTTAGGTATTTCTTTGTTTCCTTCTTTTATTTAGTTAAAAAAAAACCCACTGCTTTTGTACATTATGTCACATAATCTTGATGCATGAATTCATAGATATTTGTATACATGTTTGTACGTGTGCCAGTATATGAACGTATTACGTCAGACACATAATGTACATTATGTATTTATGTACACATATACATATATATATATATGTTGTATTTATAATGCAAAGAAAATACGTTATCACCATCGCCACCATGACCATCACACATACCCACCATCGTTATCACCATTACAAACGAAACTTTCACCACCACCACTACCACCACAACCGATTCCAATATCACCATCAACCAATATCCGCCCCCTACGCAACCTCACCACGTCCATTATCGCTTTTCTTTTTTATAGACACCCTCATTTATTTATATCTCATTTATTTACATTTCATTTCTTTATATCTCAAAGCGTTTTCCGTGTGCATATGAATATGTCGAGGGTGCATTGCTCAGGGGTTAGGGTGTTGCAATCACGATTGCGAGATCGGAGTTTCAGTTCGTGGACCGAGTAGCACGTTGTGTTCTTGAGCAAAACCCTTCATCTCACGTTGCTCTGCGGTCAGCTGACACCTGATGTGTGGTACACCGTACACCTGTCCAGGCAACGTATGTGTGTGTGTGTGTGTGTGTGTGCGTATATATATATATATATATATAAATAAAGAGTGGATATTCATAAAGACATTATTATTACTCTTTTACTTGTTTCAGTCATTTGACTGCGGCCATGCTGGAGCTCCGCCTTTAGTCGAGCTAATCGACCCCAGGACTTATTCTTTGTAAGCCTAGTACTTATTCTATCGGTGTCTTATGTGGAACCGCAAAGTTGCGGGGACGTAAACACACCAGCATCAGTTGTCAAGCGATGTTAGTGGGGGACAAACACACACACACACACACATACGACGGGCTTCTTTCAATTCCGGTTTACCATATCCACTCACAAGGCTTTGGTCGGCCCGAGTCTATAGTAGAAGACACTTTCCCTATGTACCACGTAGTTGGATTCAACCCGGAACCATGTGGTTGATAAGCAAGCTACTTACCACACAGCCTCTACTGCGCCTATTAATACTATCTGCAGTAAATATAATTTATTGATAATAACAACAACAATAATATAAAGGGTTACAAGGTATGAAATAGTATCAAATACCAATAAAATTAAAATTAATACTAAGGATAAGGACACACTGTGCGTCTAACCTGTTTAGAAATTGGAGTCAAAAATCCCCATAAATCATCAAAAAGCACCGAAAATATAACAGAGGACAACAGTAAGCGGACGAACGGTTAAAGAATTAAAAGCATACAATCAAAAATATTGCCATTGGGATATTCGTGTACCATGGGTTCAAGTTTTGGCCCGTGGGCCTCAACGATTCTAGCAGTTAGCCGCGTTAACCCCATAGCAAGGTCTTTTTTTTTTATCAGGCAGCTAGGTTGCACTGACGGTAATAATCTCGGCTGAGATCAGCAATTAGCGCAAGACAACGGTTCGGCATATATTTACATCGATCGCTTTAAAGTATGTATTGTTTATTTATGCAAACCGTCATCGCTGCTGGACCGTAAATTCAACGAAATTGGGGTAGCTGGATGCGACTGTAAACTGCATGAAGGACCGGAGGAATTTGCTGAACGTGTACGAATTTGATAGGAAGTCATAGTGGAAATAGTGGAATCTACCAAAACTGCTGCTTTTATATTAT
>NC_069006.1:15623850-15625936 GCF_001194135.2 Octopus bimaculoides | reverse complement strand
GGGCGTTGTGAGTGTTTATTGAGCGAAAACACCTAAAGCTCCACGAGGCTCCGGCAGGGGATGGTGGCGAACCCTGTTGTACTCTTCCACCAAAACACCCTCTCACCCTCTCACTTTTTCTTCCTGTTTCTGTTGTGCCTGTAATTCAAAGGGTTAGCCTTGTCACACTGTGTCATGCTGAATATCCCTGAGAACTACGTTAAGGGTACACGTGTCTGTGGAGTGCTCAGCCACTTGCACGTTAATTTCACGAGCAGGCTGTTCCGTTGATCGGATCAACTGGAAACCTCGACGTCGTAAGCGACGGAGTGCCACTAATATTTTGTACCTTCTGTTTTTGTTTTATATATGTATACTTTATATGTTTAAGGGTCATGGTAATATTCATATATGATCAAATGTTTGTAGACGTGGTGTTATATATAAAGGCGTTGACTCGAATTTGATATTTGTTCTCTGGTCAATGTTTTATATATATTTATGTATGTACAGAGTTGGCCAAAATCACCTGGCAGTAGATCAAAACCATTAAATTTCAAGATTTATTCATGTTTAACAACTGAATGAATTTAATATAAGCATTCAAATATGAAAAATCATGAAAATTGTTCTCGAGCGATACTTTTTCCCAAATGAATAAATACAATTGAATATTAAGTATTTATGGAATTTTGATTTACTCTCGGGTGACTTTTGGCCAAACCTATATATATATATATATATATATATATATATATATATATATATATATATATATATATATATAGTCCCGGGTTCAGTTGCACTGCGTGGCACCTAGGGCAAGTGTCTTCATATCTAGCCTGGTGTCGACCAAAGCCTTGAGTGGATTTGGTAGACAGAAACTGAAAGAAGCTCGTCATATATATATATATATATATATATATATATGTGTGTGTGTGTGTGTGTGTGTGTGTGTGTGTGTGTGTTTGTGTATATGTGCCTGCTAGAGTAAGCTTACAATAAATAAAACCTGTGGTCGATTTCTTCGATTAAAACCACTGGAGGCAGTGCCCCAGCATGGCTGCAGTTAAATGACTGAAAGCAGTAAACGAGTAAAAGAATGTGTATGTATTTATATATGCATGTATATATATATATGTATGTATGTATTTATATATGTATATACATGTGTTTATAGATATTGTTTTTATAGATATGTATATGTACATATGCGTGTATACACACATTTATGTGCCATGTATCTATATATGCGTATGTATATTTATATTAGTATGCGTTTATCAACTTCTCTATATTGAATGATCGTAGTTAATTTGACTTCATCTCTTAATTCAGACTCGGACCACCATTTAGAATTGTGTAGTAATTTCGTTATTGAAGCATGATAGACATTTCATGTATTTTCATTCTATGCAGTTTTGTAGAACTACAGGCAGTTTTACATCTCTATGTCTATCCATATCTATCTCTATCCATATCTATCTATCCATATCAATCTCTATATCCTCAGCGGAATTTGAACTCAGAACGTAGCGGTAGACAAAATACCGCTAAGTTTCTCGCCCGGCTTGCTAACGTTTCTGCCAGCTCGCCGCTCGTATATATATATATTTCTGTGTTTGTATACAAATGTATGTATGGTATGTATGTGTATATATTATGTGTGTATGTATGTATGTATGTGTTTGCGTGTGTGACTATGGTTTCGTGGTTCTGCATATGAGATGCTGTAAATACGTTACTGACGTGCTGGTGAAATATAACAATGAAACCTTTACAGCCTTAATTGTGACCGTAACCAAATCTCATCAAAATATTTTTATAAGCAGAAGCCATCTTGTATTCCCTTTCACTTTCACTCCTTCCCCTACCACCACCACCACCACTTCGCTTTCAAAAGCGAAATAGCAAAGAAGCGAGGTTGATGTGCTGTTAGCAAGGCTGGTTGAATGGAGTGGCAAGCCGGGTAGTGACCCAGAGACGTTACGTGCAGAGTAATAGGGGAAGTTGGATGCTTTAGGACGTGACGTCACGTTTCCAGGATATTCAGAGAAGTACCAAGGGGAAAGTTTGAAAATATCAAAGAGATATGGCTGTGTGGTTA
>NC_069006.1:15619858-15623750 GCF_001194135.2 Octopus bimaculoides | reverse complement strand
GTGTGTGTGTGTGAAGGCGCATGGCCCAGTGGTTAGAGCGTCGAGCTTACGATCGAAGGCCAGAGTCCCAACCACTACAGTATGCAGTTTAGAATGAAGTATACAGACATAGATAGATAGATAGATAGAATAAGTACTAGGCTTACAAAGAATAAGTCCTGGGGTCGATTTGATCGACTAAAAGCGGTGCTCCAGCATGGCCACAGTCAAATGATTGAAACGAGTAAAAGAGTAATAGTTCAATACAATTTTATTCCGTATCCAGTAAACGCATTATGCAAAACGGTTCTAGGTTCAATTAAAAATTTACATTTCTGCGTTCACATATTCTACAAATGCGAAGATAAAACGAAAACTGTGTACTTGTGTTTATTTCTAACTAAACAAATATATGTTTAGGGTATATGTATGCATATAGGTGCAGGTGTGGTTGTGTTGTCAGAAGCATGCTTCTCAACCACATGGCTCCGGGTCGGTCACACTGCGTGACACCGCGAGCTAGTGCCTTCTAGTAAAGCCTCGGGCCGACCAAAAACTTGTGAGTGAATTTGGCAGACGGAAACTGCAAGAAGCCCGTCATATATGTGTTGTGGTGTGTTTTTGCGTCTGTTTGTCCCCCCACCATCACTTGACAACCAGTGCTGGTGTGTTTACGTCCCTGTAACCTAGCGGCTTGGCAAAAAACCTCCCGATAGAATAAGTACTAGATTTTATAAAACGAATGAAGACAGGTCGTCACACGACTAAAAATTCTTTAAGGCGGTGCTCCAGTATGGTCACAGTCTTGTGAGTGAAAGTGGTAAAAAAAAAGGTGTGTGTATGTGTGTGTGTTTGTTAATGTTGCTCCTACCCTTCGATATTATCCAGTGGTATTTCTGTGTCGATGTGTACGTGTGTGTATATTTACTTATATACAGACACAGTGCGTAATATGTGTGCGTTTGTAAGAACTTATGCTTTTCGATAGAATCCAAAGAAAGAATAGGAACGCTACTCATGGGGTGGTGTTTTATCGATCCAGACAGGATGAAAGGCAAAGTTGTCCACTGTGGAATTTGAACTAAGAGTGCAAAATGAAAAAAAAAAGATGTCACAAGGCATTCTTCTCCGACGTTCTAACGACGCAGCCATTTCGCTCTCTAAGACAGATATTAAAAGAGAAATGGAGAAAAAAAAACAATATTGGTTTTCGGGAAATAGGATTGAAAATAAGTGAAAGAGGAGGAAGTGAATGAGAAGGAAAGGAGAGAGAGAGAGAGAGAGAGAGAGAGAGAGAGAGAGAGAGAGAGAGAGAGAGAGTAAATGACCAACACAGGGAAGAGGCGACTGTGTGGAGGAAAGAAAAAAATGTCTAGTTCATTTAATCTCTAGAGAATGAGACACACATGAGGCAGTGAGGGGGGAGAAGAGAGTCAAAGAAAAGTCCAGGTACGGACATATCCGCATATCCACACGCGCAAGTACCGAGGGAGAGATAGGGTAGCTTAAAAAAAAAAAGAAATTCTAACAATAATATCAAGTACAATAATGCAAAAAAATATAGTCACAACGCTGCAGAAGACTTATCAATATGGAAGAAAAGGAGATTTGACGACTAATGTCAATTGCTGATATTTTTTCCCCTCCGTTACTGGAGAGGGGCATTTATAGTTTATCAGTTTGTGTTTGATTTCATTTTTTATATTTGGTTTTAGGATTCTTTTGGTATTATATTTTGGTTTATATATTTCTTTTTTTTTTTTTTTGTGGGGCTAGAGATTGTATCGAATGGCGATCGACATTTTTGCTATCTTCCGCTGGCTTGTCGAAAGTAATCCTCCTCACTTTATAGTCAATCAACCATCAGCACACACACACACACACACACACACACACACGCTAAACACATTCACATATATACATACATATATACACATAAAGATATGTGTATAAATGCATGTACATATAAGTGCATGCATATACATACATGTATATATTTGTGCGTATGTGTGTATGTGTGTGTGTGTGTGTGCAAAATCATACATACATATTTGCGTATGCACAGATGCATACATATGTAGATACATTTCTATATGTATTGATTTATGTACATTTATATGTAAATATATACGCACCCATATATATGCATTAAAAAACGTACATGTATAAACCCACCCACACATACAATCATTCTGAGAGTATATGTGTGGTTTATTTATCCGGTCCCCAAATGTATTTTCATATTTCCTTCGTTTCATCACCTTAATACCCCCCCCCCACCACCACCATACACAGACACATAAACACGCACGCACACAAAAGCATGCACACATTCCGCCACCCAGGCCTATGCAATGTCAAATTACATCAGCTGACCAACTGTGTTGTTTGTCGTTAATACCCTTCTGGCTGTCTGTCTGCATGTACGCGCACACGCGTGTATATATATATATATATATATAATGTATGTATGTTCATGTTGCTGTAAGTGCGAGACAATTATCAGATTTTACCCGTCATGCAATATTTTCTTATGCATCGCGCACATATTCTAACATTTTGGTAGCCATTTTACTTTCATACAGCATTCTTTTTTCCAGTCTATTTAAGCAATATCATTTATAAAATTTTCAGTAGCTCCCTCCGTTTGGTGATAATATACATAGGTATCTATGTGTGAATGTACACCCCACTACACATATACTATATTATTTATAGTATAGTATATTTTTTATAGTATATAATATAGTATAACATATATATATATAGTATGGTATATTTTTATGGCAAATGATTTAAATATTATTTCTGTTATTTTCTATTTTATTCAACACTATGTACAACCCACAACTAAAACTCAACTCGTCTTTTTTTTGTAATTTCGCTCATTCAAAGCCCTAGTGGAAAATACAGGACTCTTTCATTAAATTCATTAAGGCAGAATCGTTACCGTACGTGGAAAAATGCTTAGCAGCATTTTGTCCTTCTTTATGTTCTGAGTTTAAATTCTGCCAAGGTGGACTTCGCCTTTCATCTTTTCGGGAGTCGATAAATTAAGTTCCAGTGAAACATTAGGGTCGATGTAATCCACTAGACCCATCCCCCGAAGATTATTATTATTAATATTATTATGGCGACGAGGTGGCAGAATTCTTAGCACGCCGTGCGAAATGCTTAGTGGTATTTCGTCTGTCTTTACGGTCTGAGTTCAAATTCCGCTGAGGTGGACTACGCTTTCATCCTTTCGGGTTTCGATAAGTTAAGTACCAGTGAAACACTGGGGTCGATGTCATCGACTAGTCCCTTCCCCCCAAATTTCAGGCCTTGTGCCTCCAGTAGAAAGGAATATTATTATTATTATTGTTGTTTTTGTTGCGAGTCGTTAGCACACCTGACAAAATGCTTAGTAGCATTCTTTTGGGTTTTACATTCTGAAATCAGATTCCACCGAGGACGGCTTCGCTTGTCTCTCTTTATAGGTCGATGAAAGGTGGCCTAGTAAAGCGCTGAAGTCAATCCAATCGACAAGTCAACTTCCTATAAAATTTCAGGCCTTAAGCCTTTACTGAAAATCATTATTATTGTTCTTATTTTTGTATGTTATGTGTTGTGGTCTAAGAGGATGGTGGTAGTGATTATGATGAGAAAAATGATGGTGATAGTGATGACGTAAAAATTTTGCCGATGCTGCTGAAAATGATGATCAAGATGATTGCAAGAATTATCAGGGTGTCTTTGCAAGGATATTTTTCTTCACATTTTGGGGATTCAGTGTTGATTTTCTGTCGTTTTTGTAGTTATTTTTAGTGTCAACTATGGGCATTGACATTACTTTCTCCCTCACCTCTCTCTCTCTCTCTCTTTATATATATATATATATATATATATATATATATATATATATATATACACA
>NC_069006.1:15616895-15619763 GCF_001194135.2 Octopus bimaculoides | reverse complement strand
TATGTGTATATATATATATATATATATATATATATATACGTATATACGCACATATATATGCCTCTGTGTGTGTGTTTAAATATAAGCATACATATATTTATGTGTGTATATATATATGTATATATATATATATATATATAAAATTTATATACGTATGTATAAATATTTGTATATATATATGTACACACACGCATACATGTGTGGGCTTCTGGATGTATCTTGTGTATTTATGCATACATTTATATATATGAATGTAATATATATATATATATATACATACGTAAAAGCATACATGTGCTTACATATATATGTATTTGCATATATATATATGTGTTTGTGTGTGTGTGTGTGTGTGTGTGTGTGTGTGTGTGTGTGCATATCCGCACACATCCCCTCACACTGCTTTAATCTATGCTACTGCTGCTGTTGCTGCTGCTGCTGTTATCTTCTTAATGTTCTAATCATTGTTGGTGCTGTTTTCACAACTGAAGATGATATCCCGATAATAGCAATAACAATGATGATATCGTTATTTTGTGATATCAAATCTTTTGTTTTGCTTCCATTTTGTTTTGCTTTCTTCTTCCAGTTGTTATTTCTGAGTTTGCTTTTTTTTTGTTATTGATGTTGTTGCATTTGCCTTTGTTATTGTTGTTGTTGTAGTTTTTTTTCTTCTTAACGCGGTTTATCGCATTATTGATAATACTGTCAGTGGTTGTTAAAAATTCTTTGTGGCGTTACTGACGTTGCTTTCTTCCATTTTTGTTGTTGTTACAACAATTATATTTGACTATGATGATGATAGCAGCACCCACACACACACACACACACACAGAGGAGCGCATTCAGACAAATATTTTCTCTTCATATATGTATGTATATGTACACACACACACACACACACACACACACACACAAGAAATGCATACACACATATACATATATGTATACGTACACACGCATACACTAGAACCCTCTTATACTGTTTCGCCTTACTGTTCTCACTTCAAGATTTGGCTTTAACAGGAGCACCATCTGGTATCTCTGGCCAAGACATCTCACAACTGCTGCTGCTGCTGTGGCTACTGCTACTACTGCTACTACTACTACTATTACTACTGCCACTACTACTACTACTACTACTACTGCCACTACTACTGCCACTACTACTACTACTACTGCCACTACTACTACTACTACTTCCACTACTACTACTACTACTACTGCCACTACTACTACTACTACTGCCACTACTACTACTACTACTGCCACTACTACTACTACTACTGCCACTACTACTACTACTACTGCTGCCACTACTACTACTACTACTGCCACTACTACTGCCACTACTACTACTACTACTACTACTACTGCCACTACTACTACTACTACTACTGCCACTACTACTACTACTACTACTTACTACTACTACTACTTACTACTACTACTACTACTACTTACTACTACTACTACTTACTACTACTACTACTACTACTACTACTACAATCATACCGCTACCTTCATTATCACTGTTGTAACACGCATTGCCAACACTCTACTTTTGCTGCTGCTGAAGATGATTCCATTGATATTGATAATAGTGATGACGATCATGATGATGATGATGATGCTTATGAGGGAGATGATGAGGATGATTTCCTTAAAAGTGTCATCACTAACATAACCATCATCATCATCATCATCACGAACATCAACATTGCTCTCATCATCAAAATAGTCGTAGTTCGATCTATGTAGCAGCAGCAGTAGTTGTAGTTGTAGTACAGCTGTTACCACATAAAACATACCACCACCATCTCCATAACAACCACTACCACTGAGGGTGAGGGTGACCCCCTTTCGGTCATGAATGACCATGGGATTGCACCTAGAAACTTGTCTTCCAAAGCACAAGTTTGGGCAAGGCTGTGTATGGAAGACCAGCAGTCTCCCATGATGCATACCAGCCCCGCCTTCTCTCCGCGCCACTGATGCTATCCAAGGGAAAGGCAAACCAGTTTTATCCTACTGCATCGTGGTTTCTATTGTCGGCAGCACCGACTCCTACATCACACAGTCTACCATCATCTCCATCACCCTAACCAAAATTAAACATCACTCCAGCCTCAGCTCCAGTGCCAACCATCACCGCAACATCAGCAGCATCGCCGTTACCACAACCACCACACCAGCAATAACACCACAACAGCACAACTACCAGTACTACCACCACTACTACCACAAATAACAAGAACACCAGCACCATAACGAACAACAAGAACCACATCTCCACCACCACCACCACCATTGATAACGACACCAGCAGCAGCAACAGCAACATAACTTCCATTAATATGACCAATACAACCGATGGTAGAACCAGCCTCAACACTAAAACTACCAAAAGCTTCACCGCCTGGACCAGTCTCTCCATTACCACCACTGTCGCATGTTCCTCTCCACCACCGCTACTACAACTATCACAACCATTTACAAACTATCCCCACCATTGCAGACGCCACCGTCGAATTCCCCGCCGCCATAGGCAGTACCAACAACAAACGCCGTTACTAAACACGATAACTATTACGAAAAATATGGCAGTGCCAGAGATGAAGATTATGGTTGATATTCGCCTTCATTACAATCCCGAGTTTTTTGTCTCCCTTCTTGAAGAAAGGAAAAAAAAAAACGCGCGGAAACAACAAAAAACATTTAAAATCAAAAGAATACTCGAAAAGTACGAAGCAAAAATTTTAAAGATGCTTAATATATGTATGCATGTATATAAATGTATATATTTTTATTGGCATGTGTATATGCTCTCTCTCTCTCTCTCTCTCTCTCTCTCTCTCTCTCTCTCTC
>NC_069006.1:15612041-15612567 GCF_001194135.2 Octopus bimaculoides | reverse complement strand
GTGAAAAAGTCTTTAACGTTTCGAGCCTACGCTCTTACACAGAAAGGAACGCAGAAAGAAACAGGAAGAGAAAATAAAGAATGCGTAGTGGCTAGCGATCTATCATGGCGAACTTACATACATACATACACATGTGCTCGCCCACACAAACACTATCCTTGCATAGATACACGCACTTCCCGCTCCATTTCAGACAAGTCACTGTTATCTCCCCTTCCATTGACCTCACTGTTCCGGTCATTTCAATATTTGGAACAAATAATCCGGATAGTATTTATCCCCTACTTAAAGTGGGAGATAAATATTAACTTATGATATTAATACTGTTTCTGTCGTCACTTTGTAACAAGCCGACCAGTTATTTGCAACAGCAATGCCTAAATACACACTCTCTCTCTCTCTCTCTCTCTCTTCCTCTCTTTATTTCTTTCTCTCTCTCTCTTTCTCTCTCTCTTTCTCTCTCTCTCTCTCTCTATCTCTCTTTCTCTCTCTCTCTCTCTCTCTCTCTCTCTCTCTCTCTCTCTCT
>NC_069006.1:15610495-15611776 GCF_001194135.2 Octopus bimaculoides | reverse complement strand
TATATATATATATATATATATATTTATTTATTGTATCTCAATGTCTTTTGAGACTCTGGTGTCGTAAATCGCCAGTTCGCTTATTTAAAATGATTGATGGAAGCAGCATTGATACCAAAAGGTAATATTTATCTCCGACTTAAGGTAGCATGCTGGCAGAATCCTTAGCATGCCGGGCAAAATGCGTAGCGGCATTTCGCTCGTCTTTACGTTCTGAGTTCAAATTCCGCCAAGGTCGACTTTGCCTTTTATCCTTTTCGGGGTCGATAAAATGAGGACAAGTCAAGAACTGAGTTCGATGTAATTGATTTAACCCTCCCCCAGAGCTACTAACCTTGTCCCAAAACCTGAAACCAATAACCTATCATATGTGTTTGTGGTGCAGAAAAACTGGTGCTATAATTTTATCTGAGGTGCTGCTGGGTGGGATCGACCCCGAAACTACAAGGCTGCAAGGCTAAATTTTAAGCTATTTGATTATGCCTGTGTATATTTCCTGTTTTTCTTTATTATTTTCTTGTTTTTGTCTTTTACTACTCGTTGAAACTCTAGGGACAGGCATGAATGTGACACAATCATTGAAGCTTTTCTTCTTTTAAATTCAAATCTTTTCGCTTTGTCAGATTTGATTCGTAGTGACAAAACTTTCTCTGCTACTCTCATCTCCCGAAGTACAAATTTAACACTGTCTGACTGAGCAAAGTGATGCACATTCCATTTGCAGAAAAAAAAAAAAGAAAGAAAGAAACAGACAACTGATTTTATAACAATAATAACAATAAAAATCACAACAACAACAATAACAGTGACAGCAAAATATGAACAATAGAAATTTCCAAACAGCACTCATTACGTTTATTTCGAAGAACGAGACAAGTTGTCAAATCAAGGGAGATAATCGGTGTGTTTATCAAACCACATTGTTAAGGCGTCAATTTTTCTCCCGCCTAAAATAAGTGAACATTGCGCGCGCACACAAACACACATACACATAGACACACATAGACACACCTTCACATATACACATATACAATGTATGATCTTCACTGAATGAAACACTCATTTAGTTGTCTTTTAATAGAATATTATTGTTATTTTGTGAGCGGAGGATCAGTACTTCTTTCATAAAGACCACTTTTGCGTTATTTCCGAACCGATTTTTAAAAATGTGTTTCCTGATTTTATTTTAGTTTCTGTTTAGTTTTGTAATATGAAAGTACGAATTTGTGTCTGTATTATACGTACACACACTATATGCATATATATATATATATATATATA
>NC_069006.1:15605902-15609776 GCF_001194135.2 Octopus bimaculoides | reverse complement strand
TATTTATATATATATATGAGCATGCTTATACACACACACTATATCACTATATGCATATATATGTGTGTGTGAGTATGTTTGTACACACACACACACACACACACAGTCTTCAACATCTGTTTTTCATTTTTGTTTTCATTCAAATTCAATTTTGATATTGTAATTATCAATTTTTTATTGATTGTCGTTTTTAATATTGTGCAATTTCCCCCATATTTCAAGCTCCATGTCGCAGAAACGTCGAAAATTTTGGAAGTATACCAAAATTACTTTGACTTTGAAAAAGTCCAATCAGCTGGTTGCGCCCTTGATCCTCGACATGGCTCACCTTGGCTGTTGGTGGCAGGTCACACCGGAGACGTGGTTCAAGCTTCAGAAAGTTATGTGGTTGTTTTTATAACGGGTGCTGCATTAAGTGTACCACCTATACCAAAAACTAATCACTCTTTCTGTATACCCACCGTTTCTGTCTACCAGATTTCACTCATACGGCTTTGGTTGATCCGACGCAATGCAATGGGTATTTTCTGGGTCACAGAACCCACAGCAGTCGAAACAAACCTAGAAATCAGTTATTTGAGAAGGGATATTCTATATTATATAACTATACCTTGCGGTTAGTTTACAGGAAGCCACTTCGGAAAGATTTTATGCCATTTGGCGCCCGATGAAAATGAACATCAGTTTAGAACTAGTGTGAACAGAATCGATTAGATTCCACACCGGTTTCCCATTTACGAGACTTAGCCACATGCCATTACAAATATCCTATCCTGAACAATATCTTCATCACCACTACAAACTTTATCAGCACCACCACTGTCATCACTACCACAACACTTGCTACCACTTCTACAAGCAACACTACTATAATCTGTAAGAGACCAGCCATCAATATCCTGCGATCACAACTACTACTACCATCAGTAATTCTTTATCATTGCCAGCGCTACCACCGCGTCCCTGAAAGTTTTCACCACAACCACCACCCCAGTCACTATTACTGCTACCTCTAATATATTCCATGACTGCTACTATCACCAGCACTACCACTATTATTACCATCATCCCACTTGCAGATATTTCCACTATATAAGGTTTGATAAAGACAGAATCGGTAGAGCGATAGAGTAAATAGTTTTTAGTATTAAGCAGCATCTCTGCTTGTATTGTAGTTGTAGTAGTAACAACAGTAATAGCATTAGTGGGGTGGGGTCAGTCCATATTACTCCGTAGGAAGCATAAGGGCCGGTTTTCCGGTTTCTCTGGTGTATATAATCCTCCTTGGAGGGGATGCTGGTCCTTCACAGGATTAATCATTTTTACCAGCTGAGTGGACTGGAGCAACGTGAAGTGAAGTGCTTTGATCAAAAACACAACCGGTCCTAGAATTGAAACCACGATTTTGATCTCACGATCAGGAGCCCAAAACCCTAACCGCAGCTTTAATAATATTCTCTGATTACATAACTTTCTGTTGATGCTCTTTGAGACCGGCAGAGAAAACATTAGCTATTCCTTCTTTCTGCAGTTTCTTCAAGTCGGCCATGAATCCTTCATTGATCATTCGAACAACTGTAAACTTCACAGAGTTCCTGAGAAGACAGGCTTCACTTTAAATGCGTTATTCACTCTCTTCGAGGTTCACATTTAGGTCATTTTTTTTTTCCTTATTGTCATGGGTAGTTTTCCACTCTTGTCTATTTTCCGCTGTGTTTCTATAGACTTGCGCGCCAATCGAGAAGTACTACTGATTGCAAAGCGGCGAGCTGGCAGAATCGTTAGCACTCGGGGAGAAATGCTTAATGGTATCTCGTCTGCCGCTACGTTCTGAGTTCAAATTCCGCTGAGGTCGACTTTGCTTTTCATCCTTTTTTGGGGTCGATAAATAAAATACCAGTTGAACACTGAGGTCGATGTAATCGACACATCCCCTTCCCCCAACCTTGTGGCAAAATTTGGAACCATTATTATTATTATTATTAGGTGAGGTAGCAGAATCGTTAGCAGGCCAGGCAAAATGCTTAGCTGCATTTCGTCCGTCTTCACGTTCTGAGTTCAAATTCCTTCGAGGTCGACTTCATCGTTTATCCTTTCGGGGTCGATAAATATAAGTGCCAGTTGAACACTGCAGACGATCTAATCGACTGCCCCCACTCCAAATTTCAAGCCTTGTGCCTATAGTAGAAAGGATCATTATTATTATTAGTGGTGGTGGTAGTCGCAGTAATAATAGTAGTTGCAGTAGTAGTAATAATAGTTAGTTGTAGTATGCTGCTTCAGCTGCATTGATGCATAAAAAGGCAATTAGGATGTCTTGTTCTTAAATCTATAATGAATTTGACATTTTTATTGAAAAGATTAAATAAAGTATTACCTGATCCAGAAAGATAGCTTGCTGCTTGTCGCATTTCATGTTGTTGTAATTGTTGAGGCTGTTGTATTAGTGGTTGGTGTTGTTGTAGTTGTTGTTGTGTTCCCATTATTGTCGCTGGTTGTTAGTGTTGCTGTGATCATTATGGCTATTGTTACTATGGCTGTCGATGCTGAATTTGATATTATTTTTGTTTATTTTTGCCATTGTTTGTGGTGATATTTCTTCTTTTTCTTCTTCTTGTGTTTTTGAATGTAACAATTTTTCATTCTTCACATTTTATATTCATTTCTTGTATATAAAAAAAAAAAATAATTGACAAACTTCTTTCCATTCACAAACCCACCCACTGATCTATCTATCTATCTATCTATCTATCTATCTATCTATCTATCTATCTATCTATCTATCTATCTATCTATCTTCTTTCTATCTATCTATCTATCTATCTTTTTTTTTTTCCTTTCCCCCTCCCAAAAAGAAAAGCTCTACATTGTATTTGTCCCATCTTCGTTGAGCCCTGTGTGGCTAATAAAAGAAATGTATCTATCTATCTATCTATCTATCTATCTATCTATCTAGTGACTGTTTTCTTTGTCATGATTCATTAATACATCACTCTGCTCTGTTTCACAAAGTCCTTGTGAAAGAATTTGGTACAGCACACACATACACACACATCCTACTGCTCAATGTTAGACGAATTAGAAAGGACTGTTTATTACATGTAGAGAATATAGTTTATAGCTTATTATGGTTTAAAACTAGCGGTAAGAGCTTGTTTCTCGCCACTGTTTCACCTGAAGATCGCAGTGTCATGAAACGCGAGTCACGTAAAGACCCATGCGCGTACATACATACACACATACATTTATATATGTATGTGTGTATGTATGTCTTGCTCAAGAACACAACACGACACTGGGAATCGAACTCACTACTTTATAATCGTGAGCCAGGTACCTTAACCACTAAGCTGCGCGTGTTCTCCTGTCGAGAGACTGCTCCTGGGTTGTAGACTAATCAGATTAAATCCCCTCTGCCGGGTCCTTGTGTGAATATAGCGGAGCTCACTACTGAGAGTATACCTGCAAGAGCTCCGCTTTGAAGATCTTTTCACCTCCTCATACTATTCCAATGTTGCGAAGAGCCATAAACACTACTGTTGTACATGTGACTAACCTTTTAGGAAAAGAAAAGAAGGTCGACCGCCAAATTACACGCAAACTGGTTTAAATAAAGTACAATGATGTCTAAGGCGAATCCAAACCGTTTAGGAGACACTATTCTTAGTATTTGATATGTTCCACATAGCAGACGACCACATAAGCATATATATCACTTAAGCACATCTCTCTCTCTTTCTCTCTCTCTCTCTCTTTCTCTCTCTCTCTCTCTTTCTCTCTCTCTCTCTGTCTGTCTGTCTGTCTCTCTTTCTCTCTCTTTCTCTTTCTATCTTTCTCTCTCTCTCTCTGTCTCTCTCCCTCTCTGTCTCTCTCC
>NC_069006.1:15604250-15604840 GCF_001194135.2 Octopus bimaculoides | reverse complement strand
ATATATATATGAACTGAGAATGTATGTGAATGCAAAACTAGTGTGTTTTATGGTTACGCGAGTGTATACGCATTATGCACTATCGTCTTACTTACGCGTATAGAAATCTGAATTTCTACATATTCAACATCTCCCTCTCTCTCTCTGTATATACCTCACTCTCTTCCTCTCTGCATGTATCTCTGCGTGTGTGTGTGTGTGTGTGTGTGTGCACATAGATTTATATTCGTAGACTTTGGAGCACATCGTGTTATATGCACACGATCGAATGTCTGTGCATGCGCGCGAGTGCGTGTGCGTGTGTACAAGGATGTTTGTGTGTTTGCGGCTGAGTGGGTGTTGTAAGAAATAGATGTGACCGACCATCGGAGGGGTCTCCGTGTTTTGGCTGAAGTGCTAAATTGTTGAAGTGATAAAGCGAATATATCAGCGAACTAACCAAGTGAAAAAGGTCAACGGAATCCTAATTAATATACGTACATACACATATACGTTCATAGAGTTCTATCTGTCTATCTATCTATCTATCTATCTATCTATCTATCTTTACATGCATATATATATATATATATATATATATATATATATAT
>NC_069006.1:15600141-15604240 GCF_001194135.2 Octopus bimaculoides | reverse complement strand
ATATATATATATATATATATATATATATATATGCACACACACACATATAAACATATCTATACATGCATGTATATGTATATATTTATATATATATATGTATATACACACACACATATAAACATATATATATATATACATATACACACACACACATATATCTATGTACATTCTCTCTCTCTCTCTCTCTCTCGCTATCTCTCTCTCGCTATCTCTCTCTCTCTGTACATGTATATATATATATACATATATATATCATGTATGAATACATACACTTTCATACATAAATATAAATACATAAAAATACACACATAACATACACACACGTAGATAGACCGATAGATACCAACGCACACAAATGGATGAATATATATAACGATGTTATATATAGGGAAATATATATATATATAGGGAAATATGTATATATATATATATATATATATATAAATATGTTATATATAGAGAAATATATATATATATATATAGGGAAATATATATATATATATAGGGAAATATAATTTATGAGTGATTACTGGGTATGCCAATACACACACACACACACACGCACAGAAACATCGCCAGCACAACTTCTTCCCACCGCAGATCCACACTCACGCGCACACAGAATCCCAATGTCATAACTTGAAGCATCTATATTCCGATAGTCAGTAAATATCATACAACTGACAAGAATCCAATAGACACTCTATTAAATCTCTGTGATTCATTAGGGTGAGATAAAAAAAAAAACAACATGAAGTCCGCGCTCCTAAATGTATGTGTGAAGGTGCATCTATGTGTATGTGGAGATACGAGAAGCCTGGCGCCATGTTGTGAAAATAGTAACTTCACTTTTGATCGAATGCTTCATCCCAGCAGAAAAAGCAAGAGGATCTTCGGGAGGATACTCTAACATACGCACATACTCACATACATTCGCTCACATTGCCCGTACATACACCTATGCACATTTATATCTATTTCACTCTATCTCTCTTTGAGTGTGTGTATAGTATACACGTGTGTATGGTGTTCTTGTATCGAATATATATTTTGTGTATATGTATGTGTGTATGTATATGTGTATGTATGTATATCTACATAAATACACACATATTTACATATATATATATGTGAGTGTATATATATATATATATTTGTATATATATATTTATACATATATATACATTATATATATTTATGCACACTCATATGTGTGTGTATAAATATGTACTGTGTATATATATATACGTTATATATGTGTATATATATTATAGATATACATTACACATATATGTATACATTACATATATATATATATATATATTACACATGTATACATTACATATATATACATTACACATATATATATACATTACATATATATGTATATATTATATATATATATGTGTATATATATATATATATATATATATACTCATACATTATACTTACACACACGCATATACACAAACCTTTCATATATTCCACTCAGTATGTAATAACATAATATATGTAATATTATTATCAGTTTATCGTTCGCTTTTCTTCTTCCCTGAATAAATCTACACAGGCTCTCACTAACACTCTTAAACTCAAGTACTCACACACGCACTAACAAGCACTTGGTTAGATTTTGGTTAATCCTACTGAACAGTCTTTAGTTTGTTTCCAGTTTTTGTCTCAGTTTTGTTGTTTTTGTTTAATGCTCCAGACTTACCCAACCTTGATTGGAAAGACCCATGCGCAATAGCGTTCCGGACATGATCACCCCATCTTGTTCTCATGTGCTAAGTAAACAAGACCACTTTATTGATCATGGCGTTTTCTAAAACGATAGAGAGGGATTTTGCTGCTGTTTCCATCATGTTGAGCAACCATGTATTTCGTCTGCCGTTACGTTCTGGGTTCAAACTCCGCCGAAGTCGACTTTTCCTTTCATTCTTTCAGGGTCGATTGAATAAGTACCAGTTACGCACTGGGGTCGATGTAATCGACTTAAACCCTTTGTCTGTCCTTGTTTGTCCCCTCTATGTTTAGTCCCCTCTATGTTTAGTCCCCTCTATGTTTAGTCCCCTCTATGTTTAGTCCCCTCTATGTTTAGTCCCCTCTATGTTTAGTCCCCTGTGGCCAATAAAGAAATAAATATACACAGCAATTGGAAACGGTGTGGATAGATTAGTGGTGTGTCCAGGCGATAAAGTGAAAAGTAAGGGAAAGAAAGAGATGGGGGATTCAAAGCTGCCTACTCATCCAGCTCTGAATGTGCAGATCTTGTTTCAAAAGCGTTCCAGCTATGACCAGTCCATCTTGCTTTGCTCTTTCTTTCCCGTGTTATATCGCTCATTTAACATTATCTAATGTTGCCTGATATATCTTTTTTTTATTTAAGACTACAAAGTGCAGTTTAAGGGATATTTGGTAACTATTTCTACCATGTGGAGTGCCAGTCAGTGTATATTTGAATGTCCAGATTCGAGCTTGGAACCCGACTTTGAGATCTAAATTGGATCACTGCCTAGATTACTTTGGCTATCTTTTTATTGTTCCTTGCAGTATGCGCTCGGAAAACAAGAACTTTCTATGTTTATTTAAACTGTATCTGGTTCTTCTTACTATTTAATAACCACAGTCAAAACTAAAACGCTGTAGCCTTGTAGAAACATAGAATTAGTTTAGTAGTATGTGCAGATTAACCCAGGAATCCTTCGCTTCTCAGAAGTAACGCGTTCTTGAAAATCTGGTCGTAACACGAAATTTTCCTTTTGATTTTCATATTATCAAGTGAGATTACAATCTCACGAACTTTTTCAAAAACAAAAAACAAAACAAATGAAAAATCACAAGAAAACAACTGAGAATAAGCAACTCAATCACCTTTATACATGAAAATAGCAATTTCTAAACATACGCGGTAGAATATAGATACATAAAAATACAGAAAAATACATTTCAAGAAGAATACATTAGGGAATTAATAAGAATCTTAATATCGTAAGAGTACGTTCTTACTACAAAAGATGTTGACGACTGTATGAGGGATGATGGTGGAACGAATGTTACTAGTAGGATGAAGGACAATATTTATTATCTTATAATTCATTATTACCAACATCAGCTTTATGGGTGAAGAGCTTATACAAAGTTGTTTGTTTTTGTATGACGCATCATTTCTTTGTATAACTCAGTGTGAGGACTAAGATCATTGCTAACTTCTCTTGTGACTGTTATGTTGCATTTATGATTAGGATCACCAGCAAAAACTTGCAAACCTTTCCTTTTTAAGTGCCAACCCTTTAAGCAATAACTGTAGCAACTCAGTCACATCGTCCTTTATGACTTCTACAAATCTTACATCCTTTGCAAGTGTCACAATATCTTTCTGAATTTGATGTAGACTTTCTACTTGAGGAAAACTTGAAATGTCACGGATAGAATCTGAGACCACACCTTTTTCGAAGCACTATTCAAAGTTGAAGGTTTCATTTCATCCCTTAACTCAGCTGTCTCATCCACAGCATCCATTATGTTGAATTTCTCCCAGAAATATCAAATTGTACGTTTATCGTCTCTGTCAATTGCTTTCTTAAGTTATTTGTAAGTTCTAATACAATAAGCCTTGAAGTTAGCTATCAAACCTTGATCCATTGTCTGGAGCAAAGAGATTGTATTGTTGGGAATATATTCTGCTCGCACATTATTAGAAATACCATCTCAGTTTGCTGGGTGGTTTGGTGCATTGTCTAAAAGATATGTTCACCAGATTTTATAGACAATTCGCCCTTTGCACTTCTAACTTAAGGCATAAATACACAGACACTCACCGACACATTCACACTGTCACACACAGTCACACGCACACATTCATGCACACACGTATAAGCGTACATGCTGATATCAGTTGTAGCTTGTTGGATTCAAAAGTTGGTGGGTTCATTGTGGTGGGTTCATTGTGGTGGGTTCATTGTGGGGATCTATCTATCTATCTATCTATCTATGTTTGTCTATTTCTCTCACTATACGCATGTGCATGTGTACATATATGTATATATATATATATATGTATATATATATATATATATATATATATATATATATATAT
>NC_069006.1:15592738-15599838 GCF_001194135.2 Octopus bimaculoides | reverse complement strand
TATATATATATAATGTGTGTGTGTGTGTACATGCATATATATATCATGCTTTCATATATTTGTGTGCGTGTGTAAATACACGCACATTCGAAACTAATTCTTGTAAATAACTCTCTCCTACTTTCAAACCAATGAAATTCAAATTTCAATCACTTTCTAACTCACACACACACACACACACACACACACACACACACGTGTGTATATAACATGCACACAGCACAAGTACCTATAGGCATCACACACACACACACACACACATACACACACACGTGTGAGCAGTGGAAGACACGGAAGAACAAAGGACATGGATGAGAAGTGACAAGAAAGAGAAACGAGTGTATGTGTTGGGAATAGATATAGTCTAATACAAATAAATATAAATCGCATTCGTGACGCTTATATGACGTCATCTTAACTTCCTGTTGGAATGTCTTCTGCCGGGAATGCTACTTTACAGCCATTGTTCTTGCCGTTTCTTCTTGCCATAATAGAGATTACCACTGCTACTACTGTTGTTATTTCTTAATGTTATTGTTGTTGCTATTGTTACTGTTATTCTTGCTTCTGTTGTTGTTGTTGTTGTTCTCATTGCAGTTGTTATTATGTTTTTTTTTGTTTTTGTAGTTTCTGTATTTAGTTTTCTAAAAGTCGTTTGTGACTTTGCAGTGTTGTTGTTTTTTTTTCTTTTTATTGAAATTTTTATTGTTGCTAGATTTCATTGTGCGTCTTTTTTTTTTTTTTTTTTTTTTTTTTTTTTCTTCAATATTTTTCAACTGCATTTCTTAGGCCTGTAAAAGCAGTTATAATTGCTTACACTCACTGCTTCAGCTGTTCTTCTTTATTTTGCTTCCATTTTGATCTTCATTGTTCAAGTACTACTCGTTATTACTTTTGTTTACGCTGTTACTTTTCGACTTTGATGCTGCTGATGCTACCGATGCTACTCTTATTGCTAACAACGATGATGATGATTACCATCGTTATCATAATATTGAGGAATTTGTTGATCTTTTAGCTGTCGTTCTCATTTGTTGCGCAGTCGTCGTTGTTACTGTTGCTCTCATTGATAACACATTTGTTGCTTCGTAGGTACAGTTGTTGCTGTCGATTTTGTTTTTCGTAAAGTCTATCACGTTTCTAAATGTCGTATTCTTATTATCACTGTTGCTGACGTTTCTGCTATGGCCAATGTGTTTGCCGCATTTAAAATAGCTGTTGGCGTTGACCATGGTGGTGTTTTGTTGTTGAGTTTGTTTGTCATAATTCCATTATCATAGATATTGCAATTCGCAACGTGAATGCGTGTGTCGCTCCCGAGGCTAGAAGTTATCAATTCCTCCCTGTGTGTGTTTGTGAAATGAGTGAAATGAGAAATCTGAATTAACCCCACCAAACGAATATCCAATACTCTAAATATACAACAGAAATAAGAATTATTCCCATTAACCTTAACGGACCATTGTGTCATATAAATGTCATGCCAGAATTATTATTCAAACGAACCTTAATAAAGAGACGGGAAGTAGTTACTCTAAATATTACAAAAAGGGTACACATATCTAGGCTTCCATAAACTTGTTAATATTATTATTAATATTCTCAAGTAGGGTAGCGAGTTGGCAGAATCGTTAGCACGCCGGGAAAGCTCCTTAGCGGCATTTTATCCGTCTTTAGGTTCTAATTTTAAATTCCGCCGAAGTAGAGTCTACATTTCATTCTTTCGGGGGTCGATAAAATAAGTACCGCTTGAGTATTGGGATCGATGTAATCGACGTACACCTCTCCTAAATTTCAGGCGTTTCTGTCTATAGCAGAAACGATTTTTATTATTATTAAAGCAGCTTGCTGGCAGAATCTCATTAGCACGCTGGAAGAATTGCCTACCGGTATTTCGCTTGTCGCTACGTTCTGAGTTCAAATTCCACCGAGATCGACTTTGCCTTTCATCTTTTCGGGGTTGATAAATTAGGTACCAGTGAAACCCTGGGGTCGATGTAATCGACTAGTCCCCTCCCTACAAATTTCAGGCCTTGTGCCTATAGTATTTCTCTTTATCACAGGTTTTGTTGGAACTCCTGGAAACTTACATGCGTAGCGGGTTGGCTACCTTTGGCCTACAGTACCATGCCATCCATTTTCAACTTTCTAATACTTTCCTGGTTATTCTGATCATGCCAAGGAGGCAAACCTTTTGTAACAGTTCTACTAAGCACTCTATTCCAATTTCCTTTATATTCTTCTTGATGCCTTCTGATACTGTTCCCAAGGACCCAACAATAATTGGCACTATATTCACTTTTCCACAGCCGGACTGTTTCGTATTTAAGGGGGTTGTATTTATCTTTCCGCTTTCCTTCTTGACTATTCGTGGGTCAGAGGGGCATGCAACATTAACTAATATAGCATATGTTATGCATCTTGTCCACCACCACTAGGTCCGGTCTAGCACCTGGTCTGTTTGAATTGGGACATCCCAGAGGATTTTGTTAATCTCCGACTCCGCCACTCTCTGCATTTTGTGCTCATGCCATGTCTTGTCTCTTTCCATCCCCTACTTTTCGCACAGTTTCCAATGTAGCACTTTCGTTACCTGATCGTGTCGCCAAACCTTGTAGTGGTTTTGGACAAGTCTAGGGCATTCGTGCGTGATATGAGCAATGGCTTCATTCACTCTCTTGCAGATGCGGCACAGCGGAGGCACTTGCTCATTTCTAAGGCTGACCCTCGAGTTCATGGCCAAAGCTTGGTCTTGTGCTGCCAGTTTAGTGCTCACGTGGATGATGGGCACCATGCATCGTTAAAAGCTTTCTTGACTTCCTGTCCACCTCCTTTAGTTCCTCCTGTTTACTTCAGGATTGCAGCGCCATATCGAACTACTGCGACTGCGCGCGAGTTTATTGCCGAAATTGTGTTTCTGGCATATAGCTTTGAATCCCATAGTTTTGTCATTCTCTGCAGGTACTCTCTTTTTGTCTTTTCCTTCATGTCATTGTGCTTGATTGCATCTGCCTCAAGTATTCCAGCTAATTATAGCAGGATTGACGTTAAATTTCCTTCATTTCACTACTTGGCAACCATATGCCTTCTGTTCTGAAAAGCTTTCTTCGTCTCATCACGATCGTAGCACATTATGAGAGTCCAAACTCCATCTTAATAGCATTGGAGAAAATCCGCACAGATTATTATAAATATTATTATTATTATTATTATTATTATTATTAATATTTTCGTTCGAAGTGTGAACACTTTTATTTGCTTTTATCCTCGGAACACGATCTTGTGCAGCATTTACGAAATAAAATTTCCCTTGGTGTACGTGTGAAAAGGGGTTGATAAAATAAATACCAGCTGAGCATTGGGGGTCGATGTAATCCATTTATCCTACCCTTGAACTTGCTGGACTTGTGCCAAAGTTTGAGACCAATATTAATATTATTAGCAAATTGGGCAGCGAGATGGCAAAGTCATTTGCACCCCGAGGAAAATGCTTAGCGACATTTCACCCTTCTTCATTTTCTGAGTTCAAATTCTGCTGAGATCGACCTTGTCTTTCATCCTTTTGCACACTGGGTCAACGTAATCCATTTATCGCATTTCTTTGTTTGCCCTTGGTATTTCCATGGATTCCGCTAGTACATAATAGTAACGCAAAGAATGCTATTTGGAAGATTCTCATCAAACATAACAGGTTTGATATACAGGAATTCCTCGCTTTACAGAAGTAATGTGTTCTTGAAAATCTGACCGTAATACGAAATAAATTTTCCTATTGATTTTCATATTATGAAGTGAGATTAAGTTCCAACGGATTTTTTTTCGGAAAATGGAAAACGCGCAAGAAAACAGAGGACAAGCAACACGATCAATTTTATACAGGAAAATAACAATTTCTTGACATTGTATAATATAGATAGATAGAAACAAAAACATCTCAAGAGGAATACGTTTGGGAATTAATACGAATTTTAATATCATAAGAGATCGTTCTTACCACAAAAGATGCTGACGATTGTATGAGGGGTGGTGGTAGTGGAATGAGCGTTATTAGAAGGATGAAAGACAATATTTACCATTTTATAGTTTATTATCAACATCGGCTCGAGTGGTGAAGAACTGATCCAAAGTTGTTTGGTTATCTTTTTAATGTTTTTATGATGCGTCGTCTCTCTGAACAGATCTGTACAAAAACTAAGCTCATTGCTAACGTCTCTTGTGATTTTTATGTTTCGTTTATGATCAGGATCATCATCAGCAAAAACTTGCAGACCTTTCCTTTTTAAGTGCTAACCCTTTAAGCAATAACTGTAGTTGCCAATTGAAGTTTTGTTGGTGGAACTTCAGTTGTCTCTTTTTGTATTCTCAGCTTGTTCTTCTTGTAACAGCATCAGCTCCTCATTAGATAATCTTTCTCTCTGGGACACCAGCAGCTCAGTCACATTGTCCTTTATGACTTCTACAAATCTTACATCCTTTGCAAGTGTCACAATATCTTTCTGAATTTGATGTAGACTTTCTACTTGAGGAAAACTTGAAATGTCACGGAGAGAATCTGAGACCACACCTTTTTCGAAGCACTATTCAAAGTCGAAGGTTTCATTTCATCCCTTAACTCAGCTATATTATCCATAGCATGTATTGTGTTAAATTTCTTCCAGAAATGTCTAATTGTAGGTTTATCGTCCCTGTCAATTGCTTTGATAAGTTGTTGGAAAGTTCTTCTGATATAATATACCCTGAAGTTAGCTATCAAACTTTGAAGCATTGGCTGGAACAAATAAGATCTCGTTTGTTATTGTTTGGGTTGGGTTTAAAAGTTCAAAGTGGACTAAACCTTTCATATCCCACCAAACAGATAACAACATATTACGTGGGTGAAGACCTTTATCCTGTGGTCTCGGTGAACAAATCCAATTTTCTCTGCTAGTTTCGCAACAGTTATGATGGGATTTTGTTCTAGCAGGGTTTGTAGGACGTCCTCATTGAGCTCTACAGATCTACCAAGACGAGGCTCATCTTCTGGGCTGTAGTTTCCAGCTCAGAATTTCTGGAACCGTCGTTGACACTGGCTTACGTTTATTGTCCAATCCTTATATACCGCATTAATATTCTTCGCACTTTCCGTTGCGTTGTTGCCTATATTGAACTCATAAAGCAAAATATGCCGAATATATTCCTTTGTCACTTCCATTATAGCTTTGAAAAAAATGATTGTTAAAATCAAAATATACTCCTCAAAACTTTCGCTAAGAATAAGGACAAGGTAAAATTACAACCTACTTTTATAGCAAGTTGATGCAGGTAGTCTCACACACAGACTATATATATAGTTCTCCATTCGAGTTATTGCCCCTCTTGGCGTTAGCGTAACACACAGACAAAAGACACAAACGCACGAACGTGTAGAATAATATTGTAGATGTATATGTGTCATGATGATAATTTTCCAAATAATCAACTATATTCTTTGATTATAACTAAAATGTAAGTGGTCATTTGAACCAAGAAGGAAGTGCAGTTTTAAATGAATTATGCAGTAAGAGTTGAATTACAGATCATATCCCGAAATTAACGGTCATACTTTACAATTTCCGTAAGTGTGAAATCCCGTAACCTGAGGTAGCCGTAATGCAGAGTATACCTGTAGTTGTTTCGGACGAAAAGAAATACTAAATATAATCACTGATTCCGCTTGCCGGTATGAGCATTTCTTTGAATGAAAATCAATACAGAGAATATTTATGGACAATGGTAATGAAATCTCTGTCCCCTTCACAGGTCATAAATTTAAATATAACCCTATAAATCGTTGGTGCAATTGGTTATGGTAGTAGTTGTGAACGTGACAGCCCAGGAAAAAAAAAATATGCAAGACTTTTCTATAAAAAATATGCAAGCTTTTTCTGATAGCATTTTTTTTCAGTATCTAACATTTTCCTTATGAGCAGAATTTGATTAATAATAGTAAAAAGAAATAAACACACACGCATAGGTTAGTGTTTCTGTTCTAGAAGTACAACACTTAGACATAGTATAGAATATGAAAGAGACTCTCCTGGTTAGAACAGTCACAAAGTATATAGGGATGGAGTTTTTTTTTTTTTTTTCGTTGTTCGAAAAAAGTTTTATGTCTTCATCTTTGTTTTCGTTTCGCATTGTGTTTAACGTGTTTTTGATGTCCTGTACCCATACATACATGTATGTATACATATAAATGTAGGTATGTATATATATGCATGGATATATGTATATATCTATATATTATTATTATTATTATTATTATTATTATATATATATATATATATATATATATATATATATATATGCACACGTACGCACACACACTATGGGCTTCTACACTATGGATTTTTCAGTTTCCATCTGCCAAATCCACTCACAGCACATTGGTCGACCCGCAGCTATAGCAGAAGACACATGCTTAAGGTACCACGCAGTGGGACTGAACTATGTGGTTGGGAAGTAAATTGCTTACCACAGCTACACCAGCGCCTAAAATTTCTGATATCAACTGCGAGATTCGAACCCCGTGTAAACAATATAGATATGCTAAACACTACACCAATATATGTATGTGTGTGTTTGTATATATGAAAGAATGAATGAAAAGAATGAAGAATTATATATAGAAAATCGCATCTCACACTTGATGTCAAATTATTCCTGAAAAAAGAAAGCATAAACAGAACAAAAACCAGCAATAAAAAACGACCTCTTTTACAAAAAAATATCAGAATCTATCAATTAATTAGGTGTATGACGTGGACCTCAGTTATTGTCCGATGTTTATTGGAATATCTACGGTACAGTCTTTGATAAAGGTTGAGTTCACAAAATTGAAGTCAACTTCGACCAAAGAATAAAGAAGTGTCTTTTAAAAATGTGTATTTACACCCCAACCGCCAAACATAAATTCACCCGGACAACGAAATTACTTCAGCAGCAAGACAATATCTCACACGTATAATTAAATGAAATTTATTCAAATTAAAATAAATTTAATTAAATTTAATTAATTTTTGCTTTTTAATTCAAAAGTTTACTTTGAAATTCGTCATCATATAAACAGCACAAATACATAC
>NC_069006.1:15588604-15591386 GCF_001194135.2 Octopus bimaculoides | reverse complement strand
TGTCACATTGTTCAATCCAATTCTTGTTTCAGAGATGTTCCCGCAGTAAAATTTCTTGCACGGATCTTTTTCTAACCTTCTGTGCCATAGCCAGTCGCCCTTCATCCTTCGTAGGAGTCTCTGTCTCACCTGCATATAAAAGTTCAAGTGCGACTGTACCATTGAAGTGATTTGCATGATGGGGTTTGTATATATGTGTGTGTGCGTGTTCGACTCTCTATATATGTGTGTGTGCGTGTTCGACTCTATATATATATATATATATATATATATGTCTGTGTGCGTGTTCGACTCTCTCTATATATATATGTGTGTGTGGTGCTTGTTTTCCCTTTAGGAACTTAACTGCTTCTATACTGGCAGCTCGGTATTCAGGTACAACGAACTACACCATAAACTTACAATATTTTCGGACGCAAAATACTAGATGACAGGGTCTCGCAAGACGTATAAATTGAAATCTTCTTTGTCTTATATCTTTAAAATGGGCGGCAAGTATTTCAGATAGTTTTTGCAAGAGAAATGTTCTTATACTTTGTTTGTGTGTCTGTGGTATTTTATATCGTATTATTCAATGAAAAATTTGGTGAATGGTTATCGTAGTGGTTTGGTATATCTAGGAACATACTGACAACAGCGTTTCACATCATGGTGATTTTTGGAAGCTTCTTTTTTGTTTATTGCTCTGCAGAAGGGCTGCTACGAAATGTTGCTCACTCAGTATTGTACATTCTGTTGCTTCATCGTTTTCTACCTTATCATTATTATTATCGTTCAGTAGTTTCATTTTTATAACGTGCTTTCACTTCACGACCGAGCGCAGCTCTGTGTGCCTTGGGTATGTGCTGTGGTTTGCTGTGATACTCTTATGGTTACTGTATTGAAAGTGTTTTGCGTAGGATGTGTGCAGTGCCCAGTAGTGCAATTTTCTGTATGTTATATATATTTGTAAGTCCTGGTGTTTTTATGTATTTGTCTGAATATTTTTTTTATTATACCTAAGGCGCCTACTATGATAGGAATTGTTTCTGTTTTTAGATTATTATTATTATTATTATTCTGGTGTTCTAAAGGAAAACAGTGCTCAGTAACTGGATTATTTCATATATATATATATATATATATATATATATATATACACACACACACACACAAACACACATAGGGAGAGAGAGAGTAATAAATAGATAGATAAATGGATGTGTGTCTACGTATGTATATATATATGTAAATGTAAATAGATAAAAATGCACACATGAGGCATATATATATATATATATATATATATATATATAAATGAACATGTGTGAGTGTGTATGTATTTATGTATGTATAGACCCACACACATAAGTAGATGAAAATGTACCACGAAAGGAATATGTACATGACTGCATAAAAACTTAAGTGAATATATAAGCATTAAAATAATGATCCGGACTTCAAACACACACACATACAAAGAAACAGACTCACTCACTCATTCGCACAAACTCTTACAAGTATCACACGTGTACACGTAAAGAAATATATTCATACATGCATACACACACACGCAGAAACATATGTATAATCGTAAATACACACACACACACACACACATATACGTACACACAGTCAGACAGATAGACTGACATACTCACACACACACAAACACAAAAACAGCGCTGACACGTACGTATACTGACTGAGAAAGAAACACGTATATAAAAACATAATGGAGAAATGCGTCGACGTTGATGCTGGTTGATTGGGTGATTGGTGAATACGTTAAATCTGACATAAAAGACGTGAATTGATTCCAGAATTAAAAGCTTAAATAGAAATGGTAAAATGAATATGGAAGCACACATATTTTCCATTTACTTAACTTAATTAATATATAACTTTTACATAATTCTTCATAAGGTCCTTGACACAAATGTCAATCTGTGTAGGTTGTTATGTGTTAACGAAAGTGAAAGTAGAAATGAAGAACGGCGCTCTACACAGATTTGCGTGTATGTGTACTCAAGTGTTTGTATGTGGGTGAGTAAGAGTGGGCATGTGTGTCTTATGCATACGTTTTTATCTATGTCTGTATTTGATCATATATATATAAATCGATAATTGCATATACAAACACATATACCTGCACACACACACACACACACAAATACTTGCACGCGCACTCACAAATACCTGCGCGTGCACACGTATGTGAATATCTACTATAAGGAATATATGTATGTATATGCATATATGAATACAAACTGTAATATATTTATATTTTTCGATAACCATTTGAATACACACATGTTTGCATTGATCTGTGCAGTTACTTAGCTTGTCAGTTTCATAGTGTACACACACACACACACGCATATATATATAGGCACGTGTATGTATATTATATAAACATACGTGCGTATACGAGTGTGATGGTTATGTATGTCTGTGTATGGTTTACTGTTTATGCATATAGTAGAGGAGGGTGTATGAACTGGATGGGAAGTGTATGTACGGTTGTGTCCATAGAAACTGTCAAAATATCATTAGAAGTCAGTTCTAAAATTTTAATCACGATTTATGACAATCTTATTGCCTATCTATAAAATCACAACTTGTATGTATATATGTATGTCTGTACATCCGACCATCCATCCATCCATCTATCTCTGTCTGTCTGCCGGACAAACACAGGCACACAAACATATACATTTATATATATATTCTTTTTACTTGTCAAGCAATGGTGGCGGGGTACAAACACAGACACACAAACATATATATATATATATATATA
>NC_069006.1:15586394-15587401 GCF_001194135.2 Octopus bimaculoides | reverse complement strand
GTTTTTTAAATATTTTCTTCGTGTTTTTTTTCGTTCTTTTATATTGTTTGCTTGTTTATTTTTGTCTTTATTTCTTAGATGTTCTTGCATTCCTTGTTTACATCTTGCTTTGTCTTATCTTGTCTTTACCATTTTCTCCGCCCTCTACTTCATATGATTCCCATACATACGTACGTTCACGCACACATGCTTGTGTGAAAATATGTGTGTGTGTGTGTGTGTGTGTGTGTGTGTGTGTCTTAATATACGCGTGTGTGTACGTATTTCTGTGTACCTAATATATTGATTATTCCCTCTCCATAGTTCCTCTTCTGTTTATTTACTTTAAACCTCCCTCTTCTTTATTTCTTTTCTTTCGTCGAGAAAATTAATTAGAAAATTGAACAAACAAAACTTACGAAACAAGCGATTATACATGCATGCATACATACATACATACATATGTGTCTGTGTGTGCGACTCTGATTGTTCCTACGAACAAGAGGAATATAACTCAATACATAATGTAGAGTATATGTAATTTATTTATATTCGTGAAGTTCTTATCGGTTACTCAAGAACATAGAGTATCGCGGCAAATGACTTATCTAACGGGAGAAAATTTGAAAATTGTTTAAAATTTATGGAGGAGAAGTTCCTTTCGAGAAATCCTTTAAAAAGGTCACGTGATAACAGAAATTTACGCGTGACCTGTGAAATAACTGCATGTATAAATATGGAAATAAAGATGCATTGACCATACATACATATATATAATTTCTTTAGTCTTGTTTCAGTCATTGGACAGTGGCCATACTGAGGTACCGCTCTGAAGTAATAAGTTACCGAATCTATCTATCTATCTATCTATCTATCTATCTATCTATCTATCTATCTATCTATCTATCTATCTATGTTATTTCTTTACTGCCCACAAGGGGCTAAACATAGAAGGGACAAACAAGGGATTAAGTCGATTACATCAACCCCAGTGCGTAACTGGAACTTAATTTATCGACCTCGAAAGG
>NC_069006.1:15583432-15585964 GCF_001194135.2 Octopus bimaculoides | reverse complement strand
TATATATATATACACCAGTCCCCGTACTGAACATAACTACACTGTTCCAAAACTACCAGCTATCTCGTGGGTAGATATTATCAAGAAACAACTTGACATCCTACTGTCCAAGGTTCCGCATAAAATCATATCACGACAAGAAACCCCCAAAAGCCCAACAGTGACGAACGTCTACCCTTCACCAAAGGCCAATCGCATAAGACCAGCCATTGAAAAGGTTATTATGCTGGCGATGCTCCACATTGGCCACCACCTTTGCGCTGAAACGTATAAAAGAATAGAGGAGCGTGTGTGCATGCATATGTCGATGTTCTGAAGATGTTTCCGTCGTGGATTTCCGTCGACCTGGTTGACCAATTTCCGTCAATATCAAGATGGCGAAAACCGTTGTTTGGAAAATCCAAAGCAAACTGCACAAGAATTAGCAAATTTGTTCAATTAAACTTCGCTAATAAAATACTAGCAAATGTGTTTTAACTTGATCAGTGTGTCCCTTGTCATTCGACTGCTCCTCAGTTTCATCAAAGAGCTTTCCTCTCTTCATCATTGAAGAGTAAACTTGCTGCCGGTGTGGAACTGCCACAAGTGATGATATGTTGAGTCTCCATAAGCATAACCTAGGAAAACAATAGAAAGTGAGAATCCATTCCCAAACCATGAATACATCTGTAAAAAAGAAAGAAAAATGATCAGTGTTTGGTGGGATATGAAGCGTGTTGTCTACCAGGAAGTGTTAAACCAAACCGAATCATTTAATGCTGAGAAGTATTAACATCTCCGTATTATTAGAGAATTAAATAATTCTCTAATTATTTAATCAGGGAATTATAGAATTCTCTCATTAATTTAGAAGCATTATACTAAAGTTTGCTGAAAAAGCGCCCAGGGTTTTGTCTTTACACGATAATACATGACTACGTATTTCCTAATCGCTCAAGAAAAGATTATAGCACAAAACATGGAAGTTTTGCCTCATCCTCTTTACTCTCCTGATTTTATGCCACCTGACTATCATCTTTTCTGATCGTTCAACATTATTTAGAGGGAAAACAGTTTATTAATTGTGAAGAGTTTGAAAACGATTTTTAGCGTTGCTTTGCTTCGTATTCTGGAGATTTTACGCTCAAATTATCAACAAATTGGCAGAAAGACTGGATTATGTTATAAACCATATTATCTTCACTAAATATGGCTGCCAGCCGACAAAATCGTTAGCACGCCGAGCAAATGATTAACAGCATTTTGTCCGAATTTAACGTTCTAAGTTTAAATTCCGCTGAGGTCGGCTTTGCCTTTCATCCTTTCTGGAAATTAAGATGAGCAAAGTTCTTTTTTAATCCAAAATATACTCTCCTTTATTTTCTACAATGCTCTTCCATCTACCTGGTAGACTTGCAACGCCCCTCTTGCAAAATTCACTGGTGCGTGATGAAAAATACTCCTCCAGTACTTCTCTGACCTTGTCTACAGAATTCATATTTTTTCCGTGTGTGAGTTTGAACAATCATCGGTCGTCAATATATCGTTTGAAATTTAGCCATGAATGGATTCGTGTCATATAGATATTTTAAGCATTATTGAATTTAAGCACCTCTGAACCTTCGCTGTAAGAGTTCTGGAGCTACTTATGTTCATTTTTCTTTTCTTCGTTCAATAGAGATCTTATTTCTGTCTTTGTTTTCGTGTTGTGGTCTCTAGTAGTAGCCTCACTTGGCATCATCTACACCACACAATTGCCCAAACTTGTTAAAATTACGCAAATTACCAAGGCCATGGAGATTTTGCTCATTCTCTTTACTCTCCTCGCGTTGTTCCACGTGACTATCATCTTTTCTGATCAATCAACATTATTTAGAAGGAAAAGAGTGTATTAATCCTGAAGAGTTTAAAAATGATTTTGTACTGATGTCTGCTGTTGATGAAGAACCACATGTTCATGATTGTACTTTTATCTCTGGGCAACAAGCCGGACATCCTTCAATAGTATTTCAGCTTTGGAGAATTCTTGCTTCTTAAGATTATCTTCCCTTTTCAAATGGAGCTAGACTTAATGGTCATCTCGTAGTTATGACACACGCTCTTGAGGCAGAGATACCTTTCTGTGTGTTTTCTGTCTTCAGTATAACTATTTTACCGAGCTTATTTACAGCTGAACGGACTAGAAAAACGTGAAATGAAACTGTTGGTTTCAATAACAAAACGCACCGCCCAGTTCCAGAATCGAAACTGTAAATGTACGATCGAAAGTGCAACACCAGAACCATTAGGTTCGCACATTAATACACACACATCCATCAATATGTGAAAACATCCATCCATCTTTATATACACATCCATTCATATGTGTATAAATATATAAAACATATACACATATACACACAAATCCATATATGTACACAGACATACATACATACACACACACACACACATGTATATATCCACTCCTCCATATGTCTATCAATAAGCAGATATCCACCCATCCATATATATATATATGTATATATATATATATATATATATATATATATATAT
>NC_069006.1:15577718-15583157 GCF_001194135.2 Octopus bimaculoides | reverse complement strand
ATATATATATATATATATATATATATATATATATATATATATATATATACACACACACTTACAAGACTCGTTAACGCTTGCATGGTTGAGATTGATGAGATTGGGTTTAGGTGATTTGGTAAGTATAACTGTTTGTAAAGGTGTTTTTATGTTAAATAAACAATTATAAGAAAAAATCTAGGTTTAAAATGAAGAAGCACACAAATACATTTCAGGATAAGTAAATGTATAATAGAGCTAAACAAAACAAACAAGCAATAAATAAACGAATGTGAGTTTTCGACGAGAAGACAGTTTGCTTTTAAGAAACATTGAAAAATCAACGTCCTCCCCATCCTTCTTGTTTATCAATTCAATTTGAAATTGAAGTGGTAGAACTAAGTCTTGAAGTAATATTAAAATCTTGCAGTAGATTTTGTGTTAAAGGTTTTAACGATTTTTAATCCAAACTACAAGTAATTTGGGTTAAAATGTATTTGAAGGTAAATGGTGTGTATGTTTGTGTACGTGCAAGCGTGTGTGTACATGTATGTGGGTATGTATCAATGCATCTCTGTCTGTCTATTTATCTCTCTCTCTCTCTTTCTCTCTCTCTCTCTCTCTCTCTCTATCAATCCATCTATCCATCTCTCTCTCTATCTATCCATCCATCCATCCATCCATCCATCTATATATCTATCTATCTATCTATCTATCTATCTATCTCTCTCTCTCTCTATCCAGCTATCCATCTCTTTCTCTCTCTCTCTCTCTCTCTCTCTCTCTCTATCCAGTTATCCATCTCTCTCTCTCTCTCTCTCTCTCTATCTCTCTATCCCTCTCTCTATCCCTCTCTCTCTCTCTCTCTCTATCCAGCTATCCATCTCTCTCTCTCTCTATCCAGCTATCCATCTCTCTCTCTTTTTCTCTCTCTCTCTTTCTCTCTCTCTCTCTCTCTCTATCTATCAATTAATCAATCTATCTATCTATCAATTAATCAATCTATCTATCTATCCATCTCCCTCTCTATCTATCTAATGCATATACTTATGACGCATGCATGCATACGTTATGTACACACACATAATGCATATATACGAATATATATATTTGAACGCATGCATATATTTTTCACTTTTTATTTTTCACTTGTTTCAGTCATTAGACTGTGGCCATGCTGAGGCACAGTTTTTATATATATATGCGTGTGTATCCATGTAAAATTATATGTAGGTTTGTGTATGTATACAATGCGCAAAAAAAAAACACATACTTCTCACTTCCTCTCACTCTCTCTGCACACATACACACATACACACAAACACATGTACAGAGACAGACAAAGAGAGATATAGTAAGAAGGGGAGGAGGAAGAGAGAGGCATATATTTACACGTACATTCACATGCACAGAAAACTTCAATGAATGAAATAAAAGTTAAAGATAAAAATGAAACTTATAAAATGCAAACTAAAAAAACCAGTTGCGTCCCTTTTTCTCCAGTTGCTTACGTTTAAGATATGTTGATAGCAAATATAAGATAGCAGACAGCAATTTTACCAGCAGCACCATCACCACTTTATATACATGAGTATAACATCGATTTTCCGGAACCTTTGATTTGAAAGCTTTTCCGGATTACTGATTTTTCCGGACCAGGAGTGATCAGTTCTATATTAAATACATATTAAATATTCTTTAGATAATTAAATGAAATACAGGTACCTGTGCGGTAGTATAAATGATGAAAGTTTACCAATACTATTCTGTGCAAGATTCTGTGAATTCCAAGCCGCTCCGAAGACTAGTCTGGCAGCTGCGAAAATTTGCAGTTGCTGCTTGTAAACTTGGGCGGATTATACGGAATTCCGGGCCGCCAGTATCCAGAAAGTTCTCATCACCTTGATAAACGAAGCAGTCAACAACGTCAACATTTTGACCTGCAACAGAGACAGGTGAGAAGTTATCCAAAAAGCCAATGAAGGACTGGGTCTTTGTGTTGACCCAAGGATTTCTAAGAGCAAGTGGAAGAGAGCGTTCTTTAAGACATTCGGAGACCCAGCAAGAATAACGGTGTCATCAGCAAAATCTAGATCTGTAATCCCAAAGAGTGCATGACAGCTCAATCCATCCACCATTCAGCCAAACGTCCAATCGATGGAGGCACTGAACAGAGTCGGAGCCAAGATGCAAGCCTGGTGTAACCCTGATTTAACTGGCAAAAAGTCAGATGTTCATCCCCAATCTGAACAACAACAACAACAACAATAGACAAATAATTCTCTCCAAGACTCGCAACATTGTCCATGCTTCGAAAAGAATATCAAGCTAGAGAATTTGAAAGTGAACACTAGCGACATCTACTGCACCATGTTAGTGGTGGCACATGTGACTAAAAATCTGCTTCGAGTGAAAAGATCTTGTTCGTCAAAACACCTCCGGCCGCTCTTCTTTTTACCACGCGTTTTCCTCTCAATCTCCTTCTTCCCTCTCTTCCTCATCTTACTCCCCTTTCATACAGAGCCTCCACGTAGTCACCTGACCTGCTAAAAATATCAGCCAAATCTTCCTCAAATTACAACGTATTATCAAAGTCGTCGTTGTTTTGTTGTCTATGACAGCGAAGCACGATCTGGTGTTGAATATTGTTGCTGTTGCCGTTCCCGTGGCTCATAGTGTTATCGCTGTTGAAAATGATGTTGCTGCTGTTGTTATCGATACTGTTCTTGTTTATGTTTCTCGTATCGTTGTTGCCATGGGTGTTGATGTTATTGTTTTTGATGTCATTTATGGCTGTTAGTGATATTTATGTTGATGTTGTTGCTGACGTAGATGGCATCGTCGTCGTTAGCGTCGTCACCGTCGTTGTTTCCGATCTAATATTGCACAACTCTATTAAAGAGATGTTTGGCTGGTGGTGGACGGAGGTGCTTCTCAGGCTGTAAAATAGACTTAATTGTTCACTGATAAAGCAAGTGACTTACTAGCGCTCTGCATTCAGTACGATCGATGAATAACTAATCTCTCTCTCTCTCTTTCATACACACAAACACACACACACACGCACTGTTAGTCCTACAAACATATACAGACTGAAACACTGATAGTCTCATACACCACAAACAAGCACACACATATACACATAGGTGCAGGCGTGGTTGTGTGATAAGAAGCTTACTTCCCAACCACATGGTTCTGGGTTCAGTCCCACCGACAGCAAAGGGCGATCTGGTGTTGAACAATGTTGTTATTGTTGCTGTTCCTGTGGCTCATAGTGTTATTGCTGAAGATTATGTTGCTGCTGCTGTTATTGATACTGATCTTGTTGATGTTGCTCTGGGTTCAATCCCACTGCATGGCACCTCGGTTAAGTGTCTTCTACTATAGCCACGGGCCAGCCAATTTCTTGTGAGTGGATATGGTAAACGGAAACACCTATCGTACACATATATATATATATTTATGTATGTATGTATGTGTGTGTGTGTGTGTATGTATGTTTGTCTATGTATGTGTATGTATGTTTGCCTATGTGAGTGTGCATGTATGTGTATATATGTGTGTATCTTTGTGTGTGTTTCCTTGTGTCTGTTCTTAACCACTGCTTCACAACCGGCGTTGGAGTATTTATATCTCCCTTAGCGGTTCGGCAAAAGGGTTCGATGTTATAAATACCAGGTTTAAAAAGTATATAAGTACCAGAGTCGACTGAAAGTTCTTCAAGGCTGCCCCATCATGGCCGCAGTCTAGTGAGTGAGACAAGTAAAAGGTGCACGTACATCTCTGTCTAAATACAATGAGATTGATGAGATTATCAGGCCCTCAATACATAAAAGCAAAATTAATAACAATAAGTGTTTCAAATATGAGCGGAAAACGAAATAATTCATTGGGGAAAGGATTAGCAGATTACATCGATCCCAACGCATGCATAGTAGTTTATTTTATCAATCTCGAAAGGATGTTAGTCAATGTTAGCGTTGGAGGGACTTGAACTCGGAACGTAAAGACAGAAGAAATGCCGCTACGTATTTTGCTCAGCGTGCTAACAACCCTGCCACCTTAAAGGAAGATAGGTAAAGTTGACCTTGGCAGAATATGAACCCTGACATTTTGTTCGGCATGCTAACAGTTTTGGCCTTTCGCTGCTTTAATAATGATAATAATGATAATAATAATCATTTCTATTTTAGGCACAAGGCCTGAAATATGGGGGAGGGGGATACTCGTTTATATCGACACCAGTACTTAACTGGTACTTATTTTACCGACGCCGAAAGGATGAAAGGCAAAGTCGACCTCGGTGGAATTTGAACTTAGAACGTAGCGACGGGCGAATTATCGCGAAGCTTTTCGTCCTACGTGCTAACGATTCTGTCGCCTTACCTCCTTAAAGGCAGAGGCAAAGTTGAGCTTGGCAGGATTTGAACTCAGGAATTTTGACCGGCATGGTAACATTTCTGCCGATTCGCTGCCTTAATAATAATAGTAATGATGATGATGATAATGATGATGTCGATAATGATGATAATAATAATCATAAAACATTTTCTTTATCTTTATTATGTATTTATATATTTATCTTCATTGCTTTTATCATTAAATTAAAACTGTGATTTCGCACATGCGCATACAAAGTAAAAATACTATGGATGTAAAAAATCGCACACAAGTATGCGTATCTGTGTATAGATATGTATGTAAGTATAACAGACACGAAATCACACACAAACTGTGCCCATATTAATGTGTGTGTGTGTGTTCAAAGAGAAACACACATATATAGACCTTATGTTGTGTGTAGAAATGGATTAGATCCAAAAAACTTCATATTCGCTAATGGTGTTCCGATAGATGATATCAGTGTTATGGCCGATGTAATGGTGGCTTTGAGCACGGCACTTAATTGTAATTGCTTAGTCTACCAAGCTGTAAAAATTGGTAATATTTTCGACGTAGATTTGAGTTCCGATAGACTTACTAGCGCCTGATCCAGGCTGCAATATGTCAGTGTGCGGCTTATCACGGCTGCGAAGCATGAGATCAGTTAAACATTCGACAAGGCTTCAGTTGAAGGGGTTAGGTTTGGGGTGTTTTGCACCCTGCATTGCGAGTTTGTAACTAGAAATATGTATGTATGTACAAGTGTGTTTATGCGTATGTGTGCATGCGTGTATTGATTTGAGTGTATGTATGCAGAAATACGAACGTGTTTTTATGCATGTGTGAGTGTGTGTGTGTATATATATATATATATATGTTTATAGGTGCAGGCTTGGTTGTGTGGTAAGAAGCTTGCTTTTTAACCACTTTATTCCGGGTTCAGTCCCACTGCATGGCACCTTGGCCAAGTGTTTTCTACTATAACCTCGGGCCGACCAAAGCCTTGTGAGAGTTTTTGGTAGACGGAAACTAGAAGCACGTCGTGTGCGTGTGTGTGTAAATATATATATGTATATA
>NC_069006.1:15576066-15577708 GCF_001194135.2 Octopus bimaculoides | reverse complement strand
TATAATTATTTATTTGTGTTTCTTCCCCTGCCATCGCTTGACAACCGACGCTAGTGTGTTTTTGTCCCCGTATTTTAGCGGATCGGCCAAAGAAACCGATAGAATATGTACTAGGTTTACAAAGAATAAGTCCAGGGGTCGATTTGATCGACTAAAGAAAGGCGGTGCTCTAGCATGGCCGCAATTAAATGACTAAAACAAGTAGTGTATGTATGTATGTATTTCTTTTCCGAGACTGTAAAGAAAATGGCCTTATTCACTTCGACATTCTTCATGCAACCTTTCATCCTTGAAATTTTAAGAATATCTTCGGATATTTATTGCTCTGGACGTTGTAATTATCCGAAGCATAATCATTATGATGCTGTACCCCCTCTCCAAGAATTATTTGGTATTTTTCTCTGTCGGTATGTTTTCTTCGCAGAATTCATGCCTGTCTCTAACCAAAACAAGGTATGTCTTTCGTTTGAGTCAAGGTCGTTTCAAAGCTTTGTATATATATGTGGGTTTATGTATGGATACAGTGTGGACCAAAGATCACGTAGAAAATAAATTCAATATGCTCCAGAATTGTCGCAAACATGCTTCAGTTTTTTCTAAAATTGAATAAAATATATAAAATAATGATGAATAGACACATAATTGTACATGATGAACAAAACGAATAAATAATAATAATAATAATAATAATGAATTATAATTTATGTTTTGACAGACGTTCTCTAGAACAATACTTCGTACAAAACCAAATATATGGCACCTAGTCATAACACCAACTTGAACTTAGTCTCTGGATTCAACTTGTACAAATACAAAGTAAAAGCTAAACATAATAATAATAATAATAATAATTTTCCCGGCGTGCTAACGATTTTGCCACCTCGCCTCTCTACTGATGATAACCTGATTCAGTTTCTGGTTTTGGTAAAGGCTTCACTTCATATTGATAGATATGTAAGCCATGGTCACATATTTATCAATATTTTCCAGGCATCGATTATAATAGATGGAATCTTAGCAAGGTGTCGTGACTTTAGTTGCTATGAAACAGGGACGGAATCTTAAAATTTAGACACAAAATTAGCAGACTTGCTGGTTTTGATTCGCTGTCAAAATAACGGCTTTTTTGATAAGCAGCTGATTGGGAGAGCGTTCACGAATATCTTTTTTTACACCAAGAGCACAGCTGAAAGAGACGCTTAAGTTATGTCCATTGAATAATCTCTCCACACAGAGGCAGGGTGCTCATGTAAGATTATTCGTGAGTGCTCACTAGATGGAAGACACAAATCTGAGGCCACAGCCTATGAAGTAGAGGTAATGCCCAACAATAATAACAGCAACAACGAAATGATTCACGCACATAGAAACATTTTAGAGCAACGGAGAGCTCCTTCAAGGCCAGGTTAAATAACCACAAGTCCTCTTTCAGAATCTACGAGAAGTGCAATATTACATTAGCCAGCTATATATGGCGAGTGAAAGAAGAGGGAACGCCAAACAGAATTAACTGGAAGTTGCAGTATCAACCTGAGTCTTAGCTCAACAGAAGCAGACGGTGCAAATTATGATTGGCCAAGAGGAATGCATTTCGTTCAGGCAGAGGTAACTCTCAGAATGGGGTGTTTTCGCCCCCCCCCCC
>NC_069006.1:15572967-15575772 GCF_001194135.2 Octopus bimaculoides | reverse complement strand
ACACACACACACACACACACACACACACACACACACACACACATAGTTCAGGAGTATACGTATGCATATATGTAAAATACACACACACACACACACATATATATATACCTATGTATGCAGTTATGAATAAAAACATTCGTATATACATACATATAGTTGTGTATCTGACAATTTAGTGTATATATAAAATTTCTTGTATTATAGACATAATTCACCGTAATATTTCGTGTGTCGTACATGACAGAGCTATAGATTTTCCCAAATGCATATTACGGGTGGTCCTCTCGTTATAAGAGGGATATTAATTTGTTTCAACTGTAAGATACCATAAATATTAAATATGTTTGTAAAAGAGTAAATATATATGGCTTTCTCTTTCTTATCTGTGTATATTTCCATGCATGTATTCATGTCTATATACACACGCACATAAATATATATACGTGCGCGTATTAATATATTTATGCATATATATGTGTGTGTGTGTGTGTGTGTGTGTGTGTGTGTGTGTGTGTGTGTGTGTGTGTGTGTGCATATGTATCCATATAAACGTATTTGCATATTATTATAGATGCATGCTGACAAATATATGCTCATACATGCAAATATGTCTGTGTTACACACATATATACACACACAGTTATGTTTATAGGTCATAAATTTAAAAGTCATATGCGTAATACATACATACATATGTACATACGTACATGTGTGTATATACATGTGCGTCTCGGCTTATGTGCACATCTCTATATATATATATATATATATATAGACTCACACATATGTATGTGGTGTGTGTGTATGTGTATCTGCGGAGAGAGAAGGAGAGAGAAGAGCGGCAGACAGACAAGGGGATTAAGAAAGATGACTGTTTATCAGATTATTGTGTAGACGTTATTTTCCTAGGTCCGTTTTCTGAAATGTCACTATGTACCGAACTTTGCAACCGTCAGCTAGGATCGAAACTGATACTCCTCTGCGATGTGAACCCAATACCCAAACTGATAAGATCGAGATCATCTGATAACTGATAACATTGGCGTCAATTAGTTGTCGGCTGTTAACACTTGTGCGATTTAATATCAATCGTGGATGTGAGCGTATGTTTAGACATGTGTGTGTGTGTGTGTGTGTGTGTGCATATGTATGTACTTACGTAGGGGTAGTAACGTAGCTGTCTTAGTAAGCAGTCAAATACGCTCATACAGACACGCATACGTACACACACACATGCACACCTATATAGGGACACGTATGGACACAAATAAGATATGTGTGTATAGGTGTGTGGTTGTGCGAGTTTGTGTGTGTGTGTGTGTGTGTGTATGTATTTATATATTGTGCATGTGAATGCATGTGTATGTATACGAGTATGCGTGTGTGTAAACGTACCTATACATCTATGTGTGTGAACGCACAAACACGCACATAGACCCGTACCAAAGTCATGTTAACAGAATTATTCGACCGACCAATGTTAGCTACGATTCTTTGTGGTGATTGGTCCGTCTTCTGCACACTGTGTTCAAATAATACTACGGTTACTTTTCTATTTCATGCTTACGGGGTCGATAAAGACAAAAACTAGCAATGCTCTCTCTTTTTCTTAGTCTGTCTATTTGTCTGTCTGTCTGTCTCCATCTCTCTCCCTCCCGCGTATCCTTGATATTCTATTGGGCTTCTAAAACCGTTAGCGAAAGCGTACAAAATGCTGATACCAAGATCGTTTTCAATAGTAAGTAATGTATATATTTCAGCCTTGAAGAAATTTTAATCGAATGAATTGGCCCCAGTAATTTCTCTTTTTAATACTTGAACTGTTCTATCGTTCTTTATTGCTGAACTGCTAAGTGACGTGGACATAAAGACACCAACACCGGTTGTCAGTTGTTGGAGTAGGGGACGAACAGAGACAAAGACAAACGTATTTATGTATGTATACACGACGGGATTCTTCCAGTTTCTGTCTACCAGATCCACTCACAAGTCTTTGGTTGGCCCGAGGCTATAGTAAAAGACACTTGCCCAAGGTGATGCGCAGTGCGCGACTGAACCCTGAATCTTGTGGTTGGGAAGCAAACTTGTTACCACACAACCTATATATGATTATATGCATATATATATATATATATGTAATAGTGTATGAAATATACACAGAGAAAACCACCATGTGGATTTCTTACATGTAAAAATGGCTGTCAAAACCCAAAACCACGAAAAGGCATTCTTACATTAAAGCACGTTGTTTGTACGTGAGCAAGACATTCGAGTGAATAAAAATTTCAGGTAACCTTATACCCATGACTTTCACCATTAATGACCGTATAAATCACTCAGTAAGTTAATTGACTGATTAATTAGTCATCCGTAGCTCACCAGTAAGGTCGCTGCAAAATGTATAAATATGAGACTATATATAGGGTGTCCATAAGTAATCCTTACCACTTCTACAACATATTGTATCAATTAAATTGCGAGCGAAGGCACCTAGCTTAGTGGATAGGGTATTCGGCTCACGATCAGAAAGTCCTGGGTTCCATTCCAAGCGACGTGTTGTGTCCATGAGCAAGTCACTTTATTTCCCGTTGTTCCAGTTCACTTAGCTGGCAAAAATGAGTTGTACCGCCGAGGTCGACTTTGCCTTTCATCTTTCGGCGTCAATAAAATAAGTACCAGTTGAGCAATGGGGTCGACGTAATCGACTTGCTCCACCCCCAAATTCCAAGCCTCGTACCTACAGCAGAACAGAACGTGTGTGTGTGTGTGTGTGTGTGTGTGTGTGTGTGTGTGTGTGTGTGTGTG
>NC_069006.1:15569994-15571466 GCF_001194135.2 Octopus bimaculoides | reverse complement strand
ATATATATATATATATATATATATATATATATATATATATAAATGTCTATATATTATTGAACCATTTACTACGTTTACCCTATTGTATATGCGAATATACAAATATGCGAACATACATAAATCCGGACACGCACATATACACGCCCAATTGTTGTTTGGGCCATCTGTTTTTACCAGATGATAAGAGATGTATTTGTATTCCAGTTAACAGCGAAACAAGCCGAATGAATGATGTTGTTATTATTGCTGTGGTTGTTGGATGTGGTGGTCGTATTGAAGTAGGTGTTGGTAGTAGTTGTGGTGACTCGGATTAAGTCTGTACTGTTTGTACTCTTGTTGTTTGGTGACTGTGGTAGTGTTGGTTGAGAAAAATGCGATAGTTGAATGTAATTGTAGTGTTGGTGATAATATTAGTATTGCTTATGTTTGTTGTGCTGTTGATAGTTGCTTATGCATGTTGTTTGTTGGTAGTTATATAGTTAAAAGCGGCGAGTTGGCAGAGTCGTTAGCACGCCGGGATAAATGCTTAGCGGCATTTCGTCCGTCCTTACGTTCTGAGTTCGAATTCCGCCGAGATCGACTTTGCTTTTATCGTTTCACGGTCGATACAGAAAGCATCAGCCAAGTAGTGGGGTCGATGTAATCGACTTACTCCCCCTCCCCTCAAAAACTACTGGCCTTGTGCAGAAATTTGAAACCATTATTACTGTTCTTTGTGGGATGGCAGAATCGTCAACAGGCCAGGCAAAATGCTTAGCGATATTTCTTCCGTCTTTACGTTCTCAGTTCAAATTCCATCGTGGTCAACTTTGCTTTTCATTCTTTCGGGGTCGATAAGTGCCATTTTTGTACTGGGGTCAATGTAATCAACCCACCTCCTCCCCAGAAATTTCTGGCCTTGTGCTAAAATTTGAAATCAATCGTTGTATAACTTATACTTGTAGTGGTGCTTGTGTTTGGCTTAGTCCCCATTACTCCATAAGAATCATAGAGCCTGTTTCCAGGTTCCTCTTGCGTATATTTTCCTCCCGTGAACGTGGCGCCGGAAGCACATGCTTTAATAATTAAGATATTGGACTCATAATCCTAAGATTGTAGTTTCGATTCTTGGAGCGGAGGATTCGTTGTGATCTTGAGCAAAACACTTCATTTCACGTTGCTCCAGTCCACTCAGCTGGTAAAAATTAATTAAGCCATTTGTGTTTCTAGTGATGCGCAATTAGTAAGAGCACGTGGCCCAGTCGTTAGGATAAGGGTCGATGACTGTAAGATGTGTTCGATTTCCGACCCAGGCAAGACACTTCATTTCATGTTACTCCAGGCTACTCGTCCGAAAAATGAATCTGTCGACATGCTGTACAGAAACTCATCAGTTCAGTGAAAAATACAGCAGAAAAAATTCTTTCCAGAATAAAAGGTCCAACCCTATGACAGATTACAGAAGTTATACAGATACAGGCGGCAGCCTTTTC
>NC_069006.1:15566878-15568671 GCF_001194135.2 Octopus bimaculoides | reverse complement strand
GAGGTCGTGGTGGTGTTGGTGGAGGTCGTGGTGGTGTTGGTGGAGGTCGTGGTGGTGTTGGTGGAGGTTGTGGTGGTGTTGGCGGAGGTTGTGGTGGTGTTGGCGGAGGTTGTGGTGGTGTTAGTGGTGGTGTTGGTGAAGATCATAATGGTAATGAAAACGATGACGAGGAAGAAGGATGTGGATCGTTGGCGAAGAAAATAGCAACAAAGATCATCGCCATCATCATAATCATCTTCGTGAAGAACGCTGTCATCACCATCACCATCATCATCTTGTTAAAAAAAACAAAACAAAAGAAATCTAGATGAAAGCGCTGATCGATTGAGAGACAAATGGCCACCGTACCAACTAAACAAAAACCTTATATTATTATTATAACTTAATATTTATTTTATATAGTATAATATATATACGCAATTATTTTGCGTTTGTCAGTTGCATTCTGTGTTATACACTGTCTTCCTTCTTCGTTGTTGTCTACCTCTGTCTCTTTCTTTCCCTGTGTTCTTTCATTTCGCTCTTTCACTCGTTCTTCTTTTGTCTTTTTGTTTTTCTTGTTGTTTTTGTCTCTTAATACACATTTTTATTTGTCTCTTATTGATCGATGTTTTATATATGCGAGGTTAATTTTTCTTCTCTGTATATGAGTTTGAGCGTGCGTGTGGCTGTGTATGTGTGTAAATAGTATATATGTATATGTGTATCTGAATATATATATATATATATATATATATACACACGTATGTGTACATATATACGCATGCACATATTTACACGCACACACACGCACACACACACATATATATACGTATGTATATATATATATATACGTATGTCTATATATATATATACACGTATGTATATATTCATATGTACATTTGAATGTAAATGTTATGTATACATATATATTTGTATATATGTGTTTGTGTGCCCATATATGGATATATATCCGTATGTGTATATATATATATACGGATGTATAGAAGTATGTATTTATACATATATGAATGTACGTATGTATATATATATAAATGTATATATTGATACGTGTGTATTTGTGTGTGTACATGTATGTAAATACGCATACGCACACATTTCTTTGTCAGTATATTCATATATATTTAATATGTACACATACACACATATATATGCATGTGTATGTAAGGGTGTGTGAGTGTGTATATGTGTGTGTTTGTGCTTGCATATACCCGTATGTCCATATATCGGAATATGGTAATGCGTTATGTGACATTTGGGACGTTGGAAACCCAAAGTTTGTGGTTCTATTGATGTTGGGAGATAGTAAAAGTTGGCCATGAAACAAATATGAAAGAAAGGCAGAAGGAAAGGTGGTGGGGGGGGAGGGGGGAGGAAGAAGAAGGGAAAGAATGAAAGATCTAAAGAAATGAAAGTAAAGAGGAAAGAAAGACAAGATGAAGAATGGAAAGGAAAACATCGATACAAATTTCGTTTCGATGTTTGCATTTTGGTCATCCATATCCATTAACCCGTGAGAAAGACATACTCACACACACACACACACACATATATGTGTGTGTGTGTGTGTGTGTGTGTGTGTTTACCCGCAAATGTGCAGGTTTATGCGCTTGTATATAAATATATATATGAACACATGCCTATGTATATACCTATATATATGTACGTATATATACACACACACTCTCCCCCTCTCTCTCTCTCTCTCTCTCTCTCTCTCTCTTTTTTTCTCTTTCTCTCTCTTTCTCTCTCTTTCTCTCTCTTTCTCTCTCTCTCCCCCTCTCTCTCCCCCC
>NC_069006.1:15566443-15566868 GCF_001194135.2 Octopus bimaculoides | reverse complement strand
TCTCTCTCTTTCTCTCTCTTTCTCTCTCTTTCTCTCTCTCTCCCCCTCTCTCTCCCCCCCCTCTCTCTCTCTATATATATATATATATGTATTTATGTATATAGTGGTTTTCATATAAATCAAAACTCTTGGTCTGGGCTCGCTGTCGGACTTTTCTATTGAACTCATTATCAAGGACTCTGTATAATTTATATCATACATACACCCATACATAGATAAAAGCATGTACATACAATCGTAAATATTTTCATTCCTTCTCTCTCTCCGTCTCCCTCTCTCCACACGCGCGCGCGCTAAGCAATAACCAAATCAACGAAACTTTATATAGCTTCTATTAGATTTTGAAAACTAACAAAAGAAATATCTATCTTGTGAGATTCCTCAGTGCCTCATGTCTCTTTAAGCTTCACTCTTTTCCTTACTTC
>NC_069006.1:15562149-15563520 GCF_001194135.2 Octopus bimaculoides | reverse complement strand
TATGTAAACAAACTTTCTATATGCTTTCGGCGCGAACGGTTTTTATATACGGCGCCATTTTTGTAATTCCGTAAATAATAATAATGGTATCTTTATATAAGCTTAAAGCTTATGGCGATCACCGTGCAGTGACTAAAGAAAATAGTTTAATAAATAAAAATATGAGCTAATTCATGCCTAGGAGTGTGGTTCCATTGGTCATCTCTAATACATATTTGCCCTACGCTACTTCTTTGGAGTTTAAATCTATAATTTCCATACTCATTTATAGAGAGAACGTCTGTGATACCTTTTTACTTATATCTTCAAAATATCTGTTGTAGCCGTTAGTTATAGTTATATACCCGACATGATTTACTTCTCTTTTCCACATGGATAAAACATGATTTTCCTAGATTCAATTTTTCTACTATATTCCTTCTCAAGTTCTTTGTATTATAGTTTTTTTTTTACTTCATGTGAAGGTGCTTGGCCCATTGGTTGGTGTGTCGCACTCGCGATCACTAGGTCATGGGTTCGTATTCTCGGACTGGGCGGCGTGATGTGTCTTTGAGCAAAAGCATTTCGTTTCACATTGTTCTAGTGCTGTGTGTGTGTGTAGGGGGACTCGCATATCAAGGAATAGGCTCAGCATTTCCTATGTGTGTCGTAAAAGCAACTAGATGAGGTTGAAGTAGACTTTTCTTTTCATCTATTTAGGGTCGATAAAAGATATACTAGTGGAACGCTGAGGTTAATGAAATTGACTTACCCTCACCCTCGCAATTTCTGGCCTTGTGCCAAAATTTGAAACCATTATTGAAAGGATGAGGATGTGATAAAGATAATGATGAGGATGCTGTTCATAAGGGTTGTGTTGATGATAGTGATGACGTGTATGAATCCACGTTGACACGATGCCGTTCAATGGGACGGGGTGGAGAGAAGATAAGTGTGCCTTTTCGCAAAACATGATAATAATCGACGATTACAAGAAAGATGGCGACGACAATGAATTACGTTAAAGAGGAGTAGTGTAGCGATGGAAATGGTGAGGTGAGAATGTGATGACGACAATGGTTTTGTTGGTGATAACGTTGACAATGGGCATCGTGGATGATAGATGAAAAGACATGTTGAAACAATAAACGCAGGAAATGATATATCAATGGTGAACCGGAAGTCAATTTACTCAAATAAAAACGAACGAGAGTATAAAAACAACGAAAAAAAAATCGAAATAACACAGAATCCTTGAATACTGTGACAATTAAAAGAAATAACCTTGACAGCTGCGGAAAAATAAACTGTTTAAAGCACTATGTGTGTGTGTGTGTGTTTGGGTGCGAATATATTTGCGTGTATGCACGACGTATATATATATATATATAT
>NC_069006.1:15559665-15562049 GCF_001194135.2 Octopus bimaculoides | reverse complement strand
CGTTCGTTCGTACTTACGTACGTTCGTTAGTACGTACGTGCGTTCGTTTTCTGTTCGTTCGTACGTACGTTTGTTCCTTCATTACGTTCGTTCGTTCGTACGTACGTTTGTTCGTTCGTACGTACATACATTCGTACTTACGTACGTTCGTTCGTTCGTTCCTTCATTACGTTCCTTCCTTCGTTCGTACGTACTATCGTTCGTTCGTAAGTTTATTCGTACTACGTTCGTTCGTACCTTTGTTTGTTCGTTCGTACGTTCGTTCGTTCGTACATACGTTCGTTTGTACGTTCGTTCGTTCGTTCGTACGTACATTCATTAGTTCGTACGTACGTTCGTTCGTACGTTGGTACGTACGTTTGTTCGTACGTACATTCGTTCGTTCGTACGTCCTTTCGTTCGTACTTACGTACATTCGGTCGTTCGTTCTTTCATTCGTTCGTATGTACGTAAGTTCGTTCGTTCGTTCGTACGTTCATACGTACGTTCGTTCGTTTGTTTGTACATTCGTTCGTTCGTTCGTTTCTTCGTTTGTTTGTTCGTTCGTTCGTTCGAACGTACGTTCGTTTGTTCCTTCGTTCTTTTGTCCGTTAGGTCGTCTGTATGTTCGTACGTACTTTCGTTCGTACGTACGTACGTTCGTTCTTTCGTTCGTACGTATGTTCGTACGTTCGTTCGTTCCTTCATTACGTACCTTCGTTCGTACGTACGTAAGTACTATCGTTCGTTCGTACATACGTATGTACCTAAGTTTATTCTTTCTTACGAAAGTTCGTTCGTTCTTTTGTTCTTTCGTACATACGTTCGTTCGTTCGTACGTTCTTTCATTCGTTTGTTCGTACGCACGTTCGTTCGTTCGTACATTCGTTCCTTCGTTTGTTCGTACGTACGTACGTTCGTTCGTTCGTACATTCGTTCCTTCCTTCGTACGTACGTTCTTTCCTTCGTTCGTACGTTCGTTCGTTCGTTCGTACTTACGTACTTTCGTTAGTACGTACGTGCGTTCGTTTTTTTGTTCGTTCGCACGTACGGTCGTTCGTACGTACGTTTGTTCCTTCATTACGTTCGTTCATTCGTACGTACGTTTGTTCGTTCGTACGTACATACGTTCATTCGTTCGTACTTACTTACTTACGTACGTTCGTTCGTGCGTACGTTCGTTCGTTCCTTCATTACGTTCCTTCGTTCGTTCGTACGTACTATCGTTCGTTCGTAAGTTTATTCGTACTACGTTCGTTCGTTCTTTCGTTCGTTCGTACGTTCTTTCGTTCGTACATACGTTTGTTTGTTCGTACGTACGTTCCTTCGTACGTATATACGTATGTTCGTTCGTGCGTACGTTCGTTCATACGTACGTTCGCTCGTTTGTTCGTACGTACGTTCGGTCGTTCGTTCTTTCATTCGTTCGTATGTACGTAAGTTCGTTCGTTCGTACGTTCATATGTACGTTCGTTCGTTTGTTTGTTCGTTCGTTCGTTCGTTTCTTCGTTTGTTTGTTCGTTCGTTCGTTCGTTCGAACGTACGTTCGTTTGTTTGTACATACGTACGTTCGTTTGTTTGTACATACGTACGTACGTTCGTTCGTACGTACTTCGTTCGTATGTTCGTACGTTCGTTCCTTCATTACGTTCCTTCGTACGTACGTACTATCGTTCGTTTGTACATACGTACGTAGTAATTTTATTCGTACGTACTTTCGTTCCTTCATAGTTCTTTCTTTTGTTCGTTCGTTTGTGCGCATGTACGTTTGTTCGTTCGTTCAATTGTTCATTCGTTCGTTCATACGTACGTTCCTTCGTTCTTTTGTCCGTACGTTTGTTCCTCTGTACGTACGTACGTACGTACGTTCATTCGCACATACGTTCGTTCGTTCGTTCGTTCTTTCGTTTGTTCTCACGTATGTTTGTACGTTCGTTTGTACGTTATTTCCTTCGTACGTTCCTTCGTTCGTACGTACATCGGTTCGTTCGTATGTTCGTACGTTCGTTCCTTCATTACGTTCCTTCGTACGTACGTACTATCGTTCGTTTGTACATACGTATCTACGTAAGTTTATTCGTTCGTACGTTCGTTCGTTCAATTGTTTGTTCGTTCGTTCATACGTACGTTCGCTCGTTCCTTCGTTCTTTTGTCCGTTAGGTCGTGTGTGTGTTCGTACGTACTTTCGTTCGTGCGTTCGTACGTACGTTCGTTCTTTCGTTCGTATTTATGTTCGTACGTTCGTTCGTTCCTTCATTACGTACCTTCGTTCGTACGTACGTAAGTACTATCGTTCGTTCGTACATACGTATGTACGTAAGTTTATTCTTTCTTACGTAAGTTCGTTCGTTCAATTGTTCACTTGCTCGTTCGTTCTTTTGTTCTTTCGTTTCTTTCGTACATAC
>NC_069006.1:15558130-15559312 GCF_001194135.2 Octopus bimaculoides | reverse complement strand
CGTTCGTTCGTACGTTGGTACGTACGTTTGTTCGTACGTACATTCGTTCGTTCGTACGACCTTTCGTTCGAACTTATGTACGTACGTTCGTTCGTTCGTTTGTTCGTACGTATGTTCGTTCGTACATACGTTCGTTTGTTCGTACGTACGTTCCTTCGTACGTATATACGTATGTTCGTTCGTGCGTACATTCGTTCATACGTACGTTCGCTCGTTTGTTCGTACGTAAGTACGCTCGTTCGTTCCTTCGCTCGTTCGTACGTACGTACGTACGTTCGGTCGTTCGTTCTTTCATTCGTTCGTATGTACGTAAGTTCGTTCCTTCGTACGTTCATACGTACGTTCGTTCGTTTGTTTGTACATTCGTTTGTTTGTACATACGTACGTACGTTCGTTCGTACGTACTTTCGTTCGTATGTTCGTACGTTCGTTCCTTCATTACGTTCCTTCGTACGTACGTACTATCGTTCGTTTGTACATACGTACGTAGTAAGTTTATTCGTACGTACTTTCGTTCCTTCATTCGTTCGTTCTTTTGTTCGTTCGTTTGTGCGTATGTACGTTTGTTCGTTGGTTCAACTGTTCATTCGTTCGTTCATACGTACGTTCCTTCGTTCTTTTGTCCGTAAGTTTGTTCCTCTGTACGTGCGTACGTTCGTGTGTACGTTCGTTAGTACGTACGTGCGTTCGTTTTTTTTTTGTTCGTTCGCACGTACGTTCGTTCGTACGTACGTTTGTTCCTTCATTACGTTCGTTCGTTCGTACGTACGTTTGTTCGTTCGTACGTACATACATTCGTTCTTTCGTATTAACTTACGTACGTTCGTTCGTGCGTACGTTCGTTCCTTCCTTCATTACGTTCCTTCCTTCGTTCGTACGTACTATCGTTCGTTCGTAAGTTTATTCGTACCTTTGTTTGTTCGTTCGTACATACGTTCGTTTGTACGTTCGTTCGTTCGTACGTACATTCATTCGTTCGTACGTACGTTCGTTCGTACGTTGGTACGTACGTTTGTTCGTAAGTACATTCGTTCGTTCGTACGTCTTTCGTTCGTACTTACGTTCGTTCGTTCGTTCGTACGTTCTTTCGTTCGTTTGTTCGTACGTACGTTCCTTCGTACGTATATACGTATGTTCGTTCGTGCGTACGTTCGTTCATACGTACGTTCGCTCGTTTGTTCG
>NC_069006.1:15553568-15558120 GCF_001194135.2 Octopus bimaculoides | reverse complement strand
TTCGTGCGTACGTTCGTTCATACGTACGTTCGCTCGTTTGTTCGTACGTAAGTACGCTCGTTCGTTCCTTCGCTCGTTCGTACGTACGTACGTTCTTTCGTACGTACGTTCTATCGTACGTACGTACGTTCGATCGTTCGTTCTTTCATTCGTTCGTTCGTACGTTCATACGTACGTTCGTTTGTTTGTACATACGTACGTACGTTCGTTCGTACGTACTTTCGTTCGTACGTTCGTTCCTTCGTACGTACTTTCGTTCGTACGTTCGTTCCTTCGTACGTACGTACTATCGTTCGTCTGTACATACGTACGTAGTAAGTTTATTCGTACGTACTTTCGTTCCTTCATACGTTCGTTCTATTGTTCGTTCGTTTGTGCGTATGTACGTTTGTTCGTTCGTTCAATTGTTCATTCGTTCGTTCATACGTACGTTCCTTCGTTCTTTTGTCCATACGTTTGTTCCTCTGTACGTACGTTCGTTCGTATGTTCGTTCGTACATACGTTCGTTCGTTCTTTCGTATGTTCGTACGTTCGTTTGTACGTTATTTCCTTCGTACGTTCCTTCGTTCGTACCTACGTACTATCGTTCGTTCGTAAATACGTATGTACGTAAGTTTATTCTTTCTTACGTAAGTTCGTTCGTTCAATTGTTCACTTGCTCGTTCGTTCTTTTGTTATTTCGTGCATACGTTCGTTCGTTCGTACGTTCTTTCATTCGTTTGTTCGTACGCACGTAGTTCGTTCGTTCGTGCATTCGTTCCTTCGTTTGTTCGTACGTACGTACGTTCGTTCGTTCGTTTGTACTTACGTAGTTCGTTAGTACGTACGTGCGTTCGTTTTTTTTGTTCGTTCGCACGTACGTTCGTTCGTACGTACGTTTGTTCCTTCATTACGTTCGTTCGTTTGTACGTTCGTACGTACATACATTCGTTCGTTCGTACTTACGCACGTTCGTTCGTTCCTTCATTACGTTCCTTCCTTCGTTCGTACGAACTATCGTTCCTTCGTAAGTTTATTCGCACTACGTTCGTTCGTACCTATGTTTGTTCGTTCGTACATACGTTCGGTTGTACGTTCGTTCGTTCGTACGTACTTTCATTCGTTCGTACGTACGTTCGTTCGTACGTTGGTACGTACGTTTGTTCGTACGTACATTCGTTCGTTCGTACGTCCTTTCGTTCGTACTTACGTACGTACGTTCGTTCGTTCGTTCGTTCTTTCGTTCGTTTGTTCGTACGTATGTTCGTTCGTACATACGTTCGTTTGTTCGTACGTACGTTCCTTCGTACGTATATACGTATGTTCGTTCGTACGTACGTTCGTTTGTTTGTTTGTAAATTCGTTCGTTCGAACGTACGTTCGTTTGTTTGTACATACGTACGTACGTTCGTTCGTACTTTCGTTCGTATGTTCGTACGGTCGTTCCTTCATTACGTTCCTTCGTACGTACGTACTATCGTTCGTTTGTACATACGTACGTAGTAAGTTTATTCGTACGTACTTTCGTTCCTTCATACGTTCGTTGTTTTGTTTGTTCGTTTGTGCGTATGTACGTTTGTTCGTTGGTTCAACTGTTCATTCGTTCGTTCATACGTACGTTCCTTCGTTCTTTTGTCCGTAAGTTTGGTCCTCTGTACGTACGTACGTTCGTGTGTACGTTCGTTCGTATGTTCGTTCGTACATACGTTCGTTCTTTCGTTTGTTCTCACGTATGTTCGTACGTTCGTTTGTACGTTATTTCCTTCGTACGTTCCTTCGTTCGTTCGTACATATGTATGTACGTAAGTTTATTCTTTCCTACGTAAGTTCGTTCGTTCAATTGTTCACTTGCTCGTTCGTTCTTTTGTTCTTTCGTACATACGTTCGTTCGTTCTTACGTTCTTTCATTCGTTTGTTCGTAAGCACGTACGTTCGTTCGTTCGTACATTCGTTCCTTCGTTTGTTCGTACGTACGTACGTTCGTTCGTTCGTACATTCGTTCCTTCGTTCCTACGTACGTTCTTTCTTTCGTTCGTACGTTCCTTCGTTCGTTCGTACTTACGTACGTTCGTTAGTACGTACGTTCGCTAGTACGTACGTGCGTTCGTTTTTTTTGTTCGTTCGCACGTACGTTCGTTCGTACGTACGTTTGTTCCTTCATTACGTTCGTTCGTTCGTACGTACGTTTGTTCGTTCGTACGTACATACATTCGTTCTTTCGTACTAACTTACGCACGTTCGTTCGTGCGTGCGTTCGTTCGTTCCTTCATTACGTTCCTTCCTTCGTTCGTACGTACTATCGTTCGTTCGTAAGTTTATTTGTACCTTTGTTTGTTCGTTCGTACATACGTTCGTTTGTACGTTCGTTCGTTCGTACGTACATTCATTCGTTCGTACGTTCGTTCGTACGTTGGTACGTACGTTTTTTCGTACGTACATTCGTTCGTTCGTACGTCCTTTCGTTCGTACTTACGGACGTACGTTCATTCGTTCGTTCGTTCGTTCTTTCGTTCGTTTGTTCGTACGTATGTTCGTTCGTACACACGTTCGTTTGTTCGTACGTACGTTCCTTCGTACGTATATACGTATGTTCGTTCGTGCGTACGTTCGTTCATACGTACGTTCGCGCGTTTGTTCGTACGTAAGTACGCTCGTTCGTTCCTTCGCTCGTTCGTACGTACGTACGTACGTTCGTTCGCACGTACGTACGTTCGGTCGTTCGTTCTTTCATTCGTTCGTATGCACGTAAGTTCGTTCGTTCGTACTTTCATACGTACGTTCGTTCGTTTGTTTGTACATTCGTTCGTTCGTTCGTTTCTTCGTTTGTTTGTTCCTTCGGTCGTTCGAACGTACGTTCGTTTGTTTTTACATACGTACGTACGTTCGTTCGTACGTACTTTCGTTCGTATGTTCGTACGTTCGTTCCTTCATTACGTTCCTTCGTACGTACGTGCTATCGTTCGTTTGTACATACGTACGTAGTAAGTTTATTCGTACGTACTTTCGTTCCTTCATACGTTCGTTCTTTTGTTCGTTCGTTTGTGCGTATGTACTTTTGTTCGTTCGTTCAATTATTCGTTCGTTTGTGCGTATGTACGTTTGTTCGTTCGTTCCATTGTTCATTCGTTCGTTCATACGTACGTTCCTTCGTTCTTTTGTCCGTACGTTTGTTCCTCTGTACGTACGTTCGTGCGTACGTTCGTTCGTATGTTCGTTCGTACATACGTTCGTTCGTTCGTTCGTTCTTTCGTCTGTTCTCACGTATGTTCGTACGTTCGTTTGTACGTTATTTCCTTCGTACGTTCCTTTGTTCGTACGTACGTACTATCGTTCGTACGTACGTACTATCGTTCGTACGTACGTACTATCGTTCGTTCGTACGTTCGTTCGTTCGTTCGTACTTATGTACGTTCGTTAGTACGTACGTGCGTTCGTTTTTTTGTTCGTTCGCACGTTTGTTCCTTCATTACGTTCGTTCGTTCGTTCGTACGTACGTTTGTTCGTTCGTACGTACGTTCGTTCGTTCGTACATTCGTTCCTTCGTTCGTACGTACTTTCTTTCCTTCGTTCTTACGTTCGTTCGTTCGTTCGTACTTACGTACGTTCGTTAGTACGTACCTGCGTTCGTTTTCTTTGTTCGTCCGCACGTACGTTCGTTCGTTCGTACGTACGTTTGTTCGTTCGTACGTACATACATTCGTTCGTTCGTACGTACGTACGTTCGTTCGTGCGTACGTTCGTTCGTTCCTTCATTACGTTCCTTCCTTCGTTGGTACGTAGGTTTGTTCGTACGTACATTCGTTCGTTCGTACATTCGTTCGTTCGTAGTCCTTTCGTTCGTACGTACGTTCGTTCGTTCTTTTGTTCGTTTGTTCGTTCGTATCTTCGTTCGTACATACGTTCGTTTGTTCGTACGTACGTTCCTTCGTACGTATATACGTATGTTCGTTCGTGCGTACGTTCGTTCATACGTACGTTCGCTCGTTTGTTCGTACGTAAGTACGCTCGTTCGTTCCTTCGCTCGCTCGTTCGTACGTACGTACGTTCGGTCGTTCGTTCTTTCATTCGTTCATACGTACGTTCGTTCGTTTGTTTGTACATTCGTTTGTTCGTTTCTTCGTTTGTTTGTTCGTTCGTTCGTTCGAACGTACGTTCGTTTGTTTGTACATACGTACGTACGTTCGGTCGTACGTACTTTCGTTCGTATGTTCGTACGTTCGTTCCTTCACTACGTTCCTTCGTACGTACGTACTATCGTTCGTTTGTACATACGTACGTAGTAAGTTTATTCTTACGTACTTTCGTTCCTTCATACGTTCGTTCTTTTGTTCGTTCGTTTGTGCGTATGTACGTTCGTTCGTTCGTTCAATTGTTCATTCGTTCGTTCATACGTACGTTCCTTCGTTCTTTTGTCCGTACGTTTGTTCCTCTGTACGTTCGTTCGTGCGTACATTCGTACGTATGTTCGTTCGTACATACGTTCGTTCTTTCGTCTGTTCTCACGTATGTTCGTACGTTCGTTTGTACGTCATTTCCTTCGTACGTTCCTTCGTTCGTACGTACGTACTATCG
>NC_069006.1:15552634-15553181 GCF_001194135.2 Octopus bimaculoides | reverse complement strand
GTTCGTACGTTCTTTCATTCGTTTGTTCGTACGCACGTACGTTCGTTCGTTCGTACATTCGTTCCTTCGTTTGTTCGTACGTATGTACGTTCGTTCGTTCGTACATTCGTTCCTTCGTTCGTACGTACGTTCTTTCCTTCGTTCGTACGTTCTTTCCTTCGTTCGTACGTTCGTTCGTTCGTTCGTTCGTTCGTACTTATGTGCGTTCGTTCTTTTGTTCGTTCGCACGTACGTTCGTTCGTACGTACGTTTGTTCGTTCGTACGTACATACATTCGTTCGTTCGTACTTACGTACGTTCGTTCGTGCGTACGTTCGTTCGCTCCTTCATTACGTCCCTTCCTTCGTTCGTACGTACTATCGTTCGTTCGTAAGTTTATTCGTACTACTTTCGTTCGTAGGTTTGTTTGTTCGTTCGTACATACGTTCGTTTGTACATTCGTTCGTCGTACGTACATTCATTCGTTCGTACGTACGTTCGTTCGTACGTTGGTACGTACGTTTGTTCGTACGTACATTCGTTCGTTCGTACGTCCTTTCGTTCGTAT
>NC_069006.1:15548479-15551118 GCF_001194135.2 Octopus bimaculoides | reverse complement strand
GTCGTACGTACATTCATTCGTTCGTACGTACGTTCGTTCGTACGTTGGTACGTACGTTTGTTCGTACGTACATTCGTTCGTTCGTACGTCCTTTCGTTCGTATCTACGTACCTACGTTCGTTCGTATCTACGTACCTACGTTCGTTCGTTCGTTCTTTCGTTCGTTTATTCATACGTATGTTCGTTCGTTCATACGTACGTTCGCTCGTTTGTTCTTACGTAAGTACGCTCATTCGTTCCTTCGCTCGTTTGTACGTACGTTCGTTCGTACGTACGTACGTTCGTTCGTACGTACGTACGTTCGGTCGTTCGTTCTTTCATTCGTTCGTATGTACGTAAGTTCGTTCGTTCGTACGTTCATACGTACGTTCGTTCGTTTGTTTGTACATTCGTTCGTTCGTTCGTTTCTTCGTTTGGATTGTTCGTCCGTTCGTTCGAACGTACGTTCGTTTGTTTGTACATACGTACGTACGTTCGTTCGTACGTACTTTCGTTCGTATGTTCGTACGTTCGTTCCTTCATCACGTTCCTTCGTACGTACGTACTATCGTTCGTTTGTACATACGTACGTAGTAAGTTTCTTCGTACGTACTTTCGTTCCTTCATACGTTCGTTCAATTGTTCAATCGTTCGTTCATACGTACGTTCCTTCGTTCTTTTGTCCGTACGTTTGTTCCTCTGTACGTACGTACGTACGTTCGTGCGTACGTTCGTTCGTATGTTCGTTCGTACATACGTTCGTTCGTTCGTTCTTTCGTTTGTTCTCACGTATGTTCGTACGTTCGTTTGTACGTTAGTTCCTTCGTACGTTCCTTCGTTCGTACGTACGTACTATCGTTCGTTCGTACATACGTATGTACGTAAGTTTATTCTTTCTTACGTAAGTTCGTTCGTTCACTTGTTCACTTGCTCGTTCGTACGTTCTTTCATTCGTTTGTTCGTACGGACGTACGTTCGTTCGTCGTACATTCGTTCCTTCGTTTGTTCGTACGTTCGTACGTACGTTCGTTCGTTCGTACATTGGTTCCTTCGTTCGTACGTACGTTCTTTCCTTCGTTCGTACGTTCGTTCGTTCGTTCGTCCGTACTTACGTACGTTCGTTAGTACGTACGTGCGTTCGTTTTTTTGTTCGTTCGCACGTACGTTCGTTCGTACGTACGTTTGTTCGTTCGTACGTACATACATTCGTTCGTTCGTACTTACGTACGTTCGTTCGTTCCCTCATTACGTTCCTTCCTTCGTTCGTACCTACTATCGTTCGTTCGTAATTTTATTCGTACTACGTTCGTTCGTACTACGTTCGTTCGTACCTTTGTTTGTTCGTTCGTACATACGTTCGTTTATACGTTCGTCCGTTCGTACGTACATTCATTCGATTGTACGTTGGTACGTACGTTTGCTCGTACGTACATACGTTCATTCGTACTTACGTACGTACGTTCATTCGTTGTTTCGTTCGTTTGTTCATACGTATATTCGTTCGTACATACGTTCGTTTGTTCGTACGTACGTTCCTTCGTACGTATATACGTATGTTCGTTCGTGCGTACGTTCGTTCATACGTACCTTCGCTCGTTTGTTCGTACGTAAGTACGCTCGTTCGTTCCTTCGCTCGTTCGTACGTACGTACGTACGTTCGTTCGTACGTACGTACGTTCGGTCGTTCGTTCTTTCATTCGTTCGTATGTACGTAAGTTCGTTCGTTCGTACGTTCATACGTACGTTCGTTCGTTTGATTGTACATTCGTTCGTTCGTTCGTTCCTTCGTTTGTTTGTTTGTACATACGTACGTACGTTCGTTCGTACGTACGTACGTTCGTTCGTACGTACTTTCGTTCGTATGTTCGTACGTACTATCGTTCGTTTGTACATACGTACGTAGTAAGTTTATTCGTACGTACTTTCGTTCCTTCATACGTTCGGTCTTTTGTTCGTTCGTTTGTGCGCATGTACGTTTGTTCGTTCGTTCAATTGTTCGTTCGTTCGTTCATACGTACGTTCCTTCGTTCTTTTTTCCGTACGTTTGTTCCTCTGTACGTACGTACGTTCATGCGTACGTTCGTTCGTATGTTCGTTCGTTCGTTCTTTCGTTTGTTCTCACGTATGTTCGTACGTTCGTTTGTACGTTATTTCCTTCGCACGTTCCTTCGTTCGTACGTACGTACTATTGTTCGTACGTACATGCGTAAGTTACTTCGTACGTACGTTCATGCGTACGTACGCTCGTTCGTTCATACGTACGTACGATCCTTCGTTTGTACGTTTGTACGTTCGTTCGTTCGTACGTACATCGGTTCGTTCGTTCTCTCGTTCGTTCGTGCACACGTACGTACGTAAGATTATTCGTTCGTACGTTCGATCGTTAAATTGTTCGTTCGTTCATAATACGTTCATTCGTTCGTACGTAAGTACTATCGTACGTAAGTACATACGTATGTACGTAAGTTTATTCTTTTTTACGTAAGTTCGTTCGTTCAATTGTTCACTTGCTCGTTCGTTCTTTTGTTCTTTCGTACATACGTTCGTTCGTTCGTACGTTCTTTGATTCGTTTGTTCGTACGCACGTACGTTCGTTCGTTCGTACATTCGTTCCTTCGTTTGATCGTACGTACGTACGTTCGTTCGTTCGTACATTCGTT
>NC_069006.1:15546165-15548089 GCF_001194135.2 Octopus bimaculoides | reverse complement strand
CGTAAGTACATTCATTCGTTCGTACGTTGGTACGTACGTTTGTTTGTACGTACATTTGTTCGTTCCTACGTCCTTTCGTTCGTACTTGCGTACGTACGTTCGTTTGTTCGTTCGTTCTTTCGTTCGTTTGTTCGTACGTATGTTCGTTCGTAATACGTTCGTTTGTTCGTACGTACGTTCCTTCGTACGTATATACGTATGTTCGTTCGTGCGTACGTTCGTTCATACGTACGTTCGCTCGTTTGTTCGTACGTACGTACGTTCGGTCGTTCGTTCTTTCATTCGTTCGTATGTACGTAAGTTCGTTCGTTCGTACGTTCATACGTACGTTCCTTCGTTCTTTTGTGCGTACGTTTGTTCCTCTGTACGTACGTACATTCGTTCGTACATACGTTCGTTCGTTAGTTCTTTCGTTTGTTCTCACGTATGTTCGTACGTTCGTTTGTACGTTATTTCCTTCGTACGTTCGTACGTACATACTATCGTTCGTTCGTTCATGCGTACGTTTCTTCGTACGTACGTTCGTGCGTTCGTTCATACGTACGTACGTTCCTTCGTTTGTACGTACGTTCGTTCGTTCGTACGTACATCGGTTCGTTCGTTCTCTCGTTCGTTCGTGCACACGTACGTACGTAAATTTATTCGTTCGTACGTTCGTTCGTTAAATTGTTCGTTCGTTCATACGTACGTTCGTTCGTTTATACGTTCGTTTGTTCATTCTTTTGTTCGTTTGTACTTTCGTACGTACGTTTGCTCGTTCGTACGTACGTTCGTTCTTTCGTTCGTACGTACGTTCGTTCGATCCTTCATTACGTTCCTTCGTTCGTACGTACGTAACTACTATCGTTCTTTCGTACATACGTACCTACGTAAGTTTATTCGTTCGTACGTTCGTTCGTTCAATTGTTTGTTCGTTCGTTCAATTGTTTGTTCGTTCGTTCATGCGTACGTTCGTTCGTTCTTTCGTTCGTACGTATGTTCGTACGTTCGTTCGTTCCTTCATTACGTACCTTCGTTCGTACATACGTATGTACGTAAGTTTATTCTTTCTTACGTAAGTTCGTTCGTTCAATTGTTCACTTGCTCGTTCGTTCTTTTGTTCGTTCGTACATACGTTCGTTCGTTCGTACGTTCTTTCATTCGTTTGTTCGTACGCACGTATGTTCGTTCGTTCGTACATTCGTTCCTTCGTTTGTTCGTACGTACGTACGTTCGTTCGTTCGTACATTCGTTCCTTCGTTCGTACGTACGTTCTTTCCTTCGTTCGTTCGTTCGTTAGTACGTACGTGCGTTCGTTTTTTTGTTCGTTCACACGTACGTTCGTTCGTACGTACGTTTGTTCCTTCATTACGTTCGTTCGTTCTTTTCTTTTGTTCTTTCGTACATACGTTCGTTCGTTCGTACGTTCTTTCATTCGTTTGTTCGTACGCACGTATGTTCGTTCGTTCGTACATTCGTTCCTTCGTTTGTTCGTACGTACGTACGTTCGTTCGTTCGTACATTCGTTCCTTCGTTCGTACGTATGTTCTTTCCTTACGTAGGTACGTATGTACGAAAGAACGATAGTACTTACGTACGTACGAACGAAGGAACGTACGAACATACGTACGAACGAAAGAACGAACGTACGTACGAACGAACAAACGTACGAAAGTACGTATATACGTATGTTCGTTCGTGCGTACGTTCGTTCATACATACGTTCGGTCGTTTGTTCGTACGTAAGTACTCTCGTTCGTTTCTTCGCTCGTTCGTACGTACGTACGTACGTTCGGTCGTTCGTTCTTTCATTCGTTCGTATGTACGTAAGTTCGTTCTTTCGTACGTTCATACGTACGTTGGTACGTACGTTTGTTCGTACGTACATTCGTTCGTTCGTTTGTTCGTTCGTATGTTCGTACGTTCCTTCATTCGTTCGTACGTA
>NC_069006.1:15541461-15546065 GCF_001194135.2 Octopus bimaculoides | reverse complement strand
GTTCGTTCGTTCATACGTACGTTCCTTCGTTCTTTTGTCCGTACGTTTGTCCATACGTTAGTGCGTACGTTCGTTCATATGTTCGTTCGTACATACGTTCGTTCGTTCTTTCGTTTATTCTCACGTATGTTCGTACGTTTGTTTGTACGTTATTTCCTTCGTACGTTCCTTCGTTCGTACGTACGTACTATCGTTCGTTCGTTCATGCGTAAGGTTCTTCGTACGTACGTTCGTGCGTACGTACGTTCGTTCGTACATTGGTTCGGTCGTTCTCTCGTTCGTTCGTGCAAACGTACGTACGTAAGTTTAATCGTTCATACGTACGTTCGTTCTTTTGTTCGTGCGTTTGATCGTACGTACGTTCGTTCCTTCGTTTGTTCGTACGTTCGCTCATACGTTCGTTCGTACGTACGTTTGTTCGTTCGTACGTTAGTTCGTAATTACGTACGTACGTAATATCGTTTAATTGTTCGTTCTCTTGTTTGTTCATTCTTTTGTGCGTTTGTACTTTCGTACGTACGTTTGTTCGTTCGTACGTACGTTCGTTTCTTCGTTCTTTTGTCCGTTAGGTCGTCTGTATGTTCGTACGTACTTTTGTTCGTGCGTTCGTACGTTCGTTCTTTCGTACATACGCTCGTTTGTTCGTACGTTCTTTCATTCGTTTGTTCGTACGCACGTACGTTCGTTCGTTCGTACATTCGTTCCTTCGTTTGTTCGTACGTACGTTCGTTCGTACATTCGTTCCGTCGTTCGTACTTACGTACGTTCGTTAGTACGTACGTGCGTTCGTTTGTTTGTTCGTTCGCACGTACGTTCGTTCGTGCGTATGTTCGTTCGTTCCTTCCATCGTTCGTACGTACTATCGTTCGTTCGTAAGTTTATTCGTACTACGTTCGTTCAATTGTTCATTCGTTCGTTCATACGTACGTTCCCTCGTTCTTTTGTCCGATCGTTCGTTCGTCTGTACGTACGTTCGTTCGCACCTTTGTTTGTTCGTTTGTTCTTTCGTTCGTTCGTACGCCCATTCGTTCGTACTTTCGTTCGTGTGTTCGTACGTACGTTCCTTCGTACGTATATACGTATGTTCGTTCGTGCGTACGTTCGTTCATACGTACGTACGTAAGTACGCTCGTTCCTTCTTTCGCTCCTTCATTATGTTCCTTCGTACGTACGTACTATCGTTCGTTTGTACATACGTACGTACGTTCGTTCAATTGTTCATTCGTTCGTTCATACGTACGTTCCTTCGTTCTTTCGTACGTACGTTCGAAAGTACGTACAAACGAAGGAACGTCCGTACGTATAAACGAACGATAGTACGTACGTACGAAGGAACGTAACGAAGGAACGAACATACGAACAAAAGTACGTACGTATGTACAAACAAACGAACGAACAAACAAATGAAGAAACGAATGAACGAATGTACAAACAAACGAATGAACGTACGAACGAGCGAACGAGCGTACTTACGTACGAACAAACGAGCGAACGTACGTATTCACGAACGTACGCACGAACGAAGGAAGGAACGAACGAACGTATGAACGAAGGAAAGAACGTACGTACGAACGAAGGAACGAAAGTACGAACGAACGAACGTACATACGTAAGAACGAACGAAGGAACGAACGTACATGCGTACGAACAAACGAATGAAAGAACGTACGAACGAAAGTATGTACGAAAGAACAAAAGAATGAACGTATGTACGAACGAACATACGAACGAACGTACGCACGAACGTACGTACAGAGGAACAAACGTACGGACAAAAGAACGAAGGAACGTACGTATGAACAAACGAACGAAGGTATGTACGTACGAACGAACAAACGAACGTACGAACGAACGTAATGAAGGAACAAACGTACGTACGAACGAACGTACGTGCGAACGAACAAAAAAACGAACGCACGTACATACTAACGTACGTACGTAAGTACGAAAGAACGAACGTACGAACGAAGGAAATAACGTACGTACGAACGAAGGAACGAACGTACGAACGAACGAACGTACGAACAAACGAAGGAACGAATGTACGAACGAACGTGCGTACGAACAAACCAATGAAAGAACGTACGAACGAACGAACGTATGTACGAAAGAACAAAAGAACGAACGAGCAAGTGAACAATTGAACGAACGAACTTACGTAAGAAAGAATAAACTTACGTACATACGTATGTACGAACGAACGATAGTACGTACGTACGAACGAAGGAACGTACGACGGAAATAACGTACAAACGAACGTACGAACATACGTGAGAACAAACGAAAGAACGAACGAACGAACGTATGTACGAACGAACATACGAACGAACGTACGTACGTACGGACAAAAGAACGAGGGAACGTACGTATGAACGAACGAACGTAATGAAGGTACAAACGTACGTACGAACGAACGTACGTGCGAACGAACAAAAAAACGAACGCACGTAAGTACGAACGAACGAATGTATGTACGTACGTACGTACGAACGAACGAACGAACGTAATGAAGGAACAAACGTACGTTCGAACGAACGTATGTACGAAAGAACAAAAGAACGAACGAGCAAGTGAACAATTGAACGAACGAACTTACGTAAGAAAAAATAAACTTACGTACATACGTATGAACGAACGAACGATAGTACGTACGTACGAACGATAGTACGTACGTACGAATGATAGTACGTACGTACGAACGAAGGAATGTACGAAGGAAATAACGTACAAATGAACGTACGAACATACGTGAGAACAAACGAAAGAACGAACGAATGAACGTATGTACGAACGAACATACTAACGAACGTACGCACGAACAAACGTACGTACGAACGAACGTAATGAAGGAACAAACGTACGTACGAACGAACGTACGTGCAAACGAACAAAAAAACGAACGCACGTACATACTAACGAACGTACGTATGTACGAAAGAACGAACGTACGAACGAAGGAAAGAACGTACGTACGAACGAAGGAACGAATGTACGAACGAACGAACGTACGTACGTACGAACAAACGAAGGAACGAATGTACGAACGAACGTACGTGCGTACGAACAAACGAATGAAAGAACGTACGAACGAACGAACGTATGTACTAAAGAACAAAAGAACGAACGAGCAAGTGAACAATTGAAAGAACGAACTTACGTAAGAAAGAATAAACTTATGTACATACATATGTACGAACGAACGAACGTACGGACAAAAGAACCAACGAACGTACGTATGAACGAACGAATGATTAATTGAACGAATGTACGAACGAATAAACTTACGTACGTACGAACGAACGTACGTATGTACGTACGAACGAACGAAGGTACGAACTTACTTACGACCGAACGTACGAACAAACGAATGAAAGAACGAACGAACCACAGAACGAACAAACGTACGTACGTACAAACGAACGCACGTACGTACGAACGAACGTAAAAAGGAACGAACAATAGTACGTACGAAAGTACGTACGAACGAACAAATGTACATACGCACAAACGAAAGAACAAAACAACGAACGTACGTATGAAGGAACGAACGAACAAACAAATGAAGCGAATGAACGAATGTACAAACAAACGAATGAACGTACGAACGAACGAACTTACGTACATACGAACGAATGAAGAACGAACGACCGAACGTACGTACGTACGAACGAACGTACGAACGAACGAAGGAACGAACGAGCGGACTTACGTACGAACAAACGAGCGAACGTACGTATGCACGAACGTACGCACGAACGAACATACGTATATACGTACAAAGGAACGTACGTACGAACAAACGAACGAACAAACGAACGAACGAACGAACGTACGTACGTAAGTACGAACGAAAGGAAGTACGAGCGAACGAATGTACGTACGAACAAACGTACGTACCAACGTACGAACGAACGTACGTACGAACGAATGAATGTACGTACGAACGAAAGTAAAAACGAACGTATGTACGAACGAACGAACGTACGAACGAAAGAACGAACGAACAAACAAAGGTACGAACGAACGTAGTACGAATAAACTTACGAACGAACGATAGTACGAACGAAGGAAGGAACGTAATGAAGGAACGAACGAACGTAAGTACGAACGAACGAATGTATGTACGTACGGATGAACAAACGTACGTACGAACGAACGAACGTAATGAAGGAACAAACGTACGTACGAACTAACGTACGTGCGAACGAACAAAAAAACGAACGTACGTACGTACTAACGAACGTACGTAAGAACGAACGAACGTACGAACGAAGGAAAGAACGTACGTACGAAGGAACGAAAGTACGAACGAACGAACGTACGTACGTACGAACAAACGAAGGAACGAATGTACGAACGAACAAACGAATGAAAGAACTACGAACGAACTTATGTACGAAAGAACAAAAGAACGAACGAGCAAGTGAACAATTGAATGAACGAACTTACGTAAGAAAGAATAAACTTACGTACATACGTATGTACGCACGAACGATAGTACGTACGTACGAACGATAGTACGTACGTACGAACGAACAAAAAACGAACGCACGTAAGTACGAACGAACGAATGTATGTACGTACGAACGAACAAACGTACGTAG
>NC_069006.1:15539778-15540622 GCF_001194135.2 Octopus bimaculoides | reverse complement strand
ATATGAACGAACGTACGTACGTACGTACCAACGATAGTACGTACGTACGAACGAAGGAACGTACGAAGGAAATAACGTACAAACGAACGTACGAACATACGTGAGAACAAACGAAAGAACGAACGAACGAACGTATGTACGAACGAACATATGAACGAACGTACGCACGAACGTACGTACGTACGTACAGAGGAACAAACGTACGGACAAAAGAACGAAGGAACGTACGTATGAACGAACGAACGAACGTAATGAAGGTACAAACGTACGTACGAACGAACGTACGTACGAACGAACGTACGTGCGAACGAACAAAAAAACGTAAGTACGAACGAACGAATGTATGTACGTACGAACGAACAAACGTACGTAGGAACGAACGAACGTAATGAAGGAACAAACGTACGTACGGACGAACGTACGTGTGAACGAACAAAAAAACGAACACACGTACGTACTAACGAACGTACGTACGAACGAAGGAAAGAACTACGTACGAACGAAGGAACGAATGTACGAACGAATGAACGTACGTACGTACGAACATACGTGAGAACAAACGAAAGAACGAACGAACGAACGTATGTACGAACGAACATACGAACGAACGTACGCACGAACGTACATACGAACAAACGTACGGACAAAAGAACGAAGGAACGTACGTATGAACGAACGAACGTAATGAAGGAACAAACGTACGTACGAACGAACGTGCGAACGAACAAAAAACGAACGCACGTAAGTACGAACGAACGAATGTATGTACGTACGAACGAACAAACGTACGTACGAACGAACGAACGTAATGAAGGAACAAACGTACGTACGAACGAACGTACGT
>NC_069006.1:15538513-15539045 GCF_001194135.2 Octopus bimaculoides | reverse complement strand
ACGTACGTAGAGGAACAAACGTACGGACAAAAGAACGAAGGAACGTACGTATGAACGAACGAACGTAATGAAGGAGCAAACGTACGTACGAACGAACGTATGTGCGAACGAACAAAAAAACGAACGCACGTAAGTACGAACGAACGAAAGTATGTACGTACGAACGAACAAACTTACGTACGAACGAACGAACATAATGAAGGAACAAACGTACGTACGAACGAACGTACGTGTGAACGAACAAAAAAACGAACGCACGTACGTACTAACGAACGTACGTACGAACGAAGGAAAGAACGTACGTACGAACGAAGGAACGAATGTACGAACGAACGAACGTACGTACGTACGAACAAACGGAGGAACGAATGTACAAACGAACGAACGAACGTGCGTACGAACAAACGAATGAAAGAACGTACGAACGAACAAACGTACGTACGAACGAACGAACGAATGAAAGAACGTACGAACGAATGAAAGTATGTACGAAAGAACAAAAGAACGAACGAGCAAGTGAACAATTGAACGA
>NC_069006.1:15537549-15538413 GCF_001194135.2 Octopus bimaculoides | reverse complement strand
TGAAGGAACAAACGTACGTACGAACGAACGTATGTGCGAACGAACAAAAAGACGAACGAACGTAAGTACGAACCAACGAATGTATGTACGTACGAACGAACGAACGTGAGGAAGGAACAAACGTACGTACGAACGAACGTACGTGCGAACGAACAAAAAAACGAACGCACGTACGTACTAACGAACGTACGTAAGTACGAACGAACGAACGTACGAACGAAGGAAAGAACGTACGTACGAACGAAGGAACGAATGTACGAACGAAGGAACGTACGTACGAACAAACGAATGTACGAACGTACGTGCGTGTGAACAAACGAATGAAAGAACGAACGAACGAACGTATGTACGAAAGAACAAAAGAACGAACGAGCAAGTGAACAATTGAACGAACGAACTTACGTACGTACGAACGAAGTAACGTACGAAGGAAATAACGTACAAACGAACGTACGAACATACGTGAGAACAAACGAAAGAACGAACGGACGAACGTATGTACGAACGAACATATGAACGAACGGACGTACGTACAGCGGAACAAACGTACGGACAAATAAACGAAGGAACGTACGTATGAACGAACGAACGTAATGAAGGTACAAACGTACGTACGAACGAACGTACGTGCGAAAGAACAAAAAAACGAACGCACGTAAGTACGAACGAACGAATGTATGTACGTACGAACGAACGAACGTAATGAAGGAACAAACGTACGTACGAACGGACGTACGTGTGAACGAACAAAAAAACGAACGCACGTACGTACTAACGAACGTACGTACGAACGAAGGAAAGAACGTACGTACGAACGAAGGAACGAATGTACGAACGAACGTACGTACGTACGAACAAACGAAA
>NC_069006.1:15533933-15534438 GCF_001194135.2 Octopus bimaculoides | reverse complement strand
CGGAACAAACGTACGGACAAATAAACGAAGGAACGTACGTATGAACGAACGAACGTAATGAAGGTACAAACGTACGTACGAACGAACGTACGTGCGAAAGAACAAAAAAACGAACGCACGTAAGTACGAACGAACGAATGTATGTACGTACGAACGAACGAACGTAATGAAGGAACAAACGTACGGACGAACGAACGTACGTGTGAACGAACAAAAAAACGAACGCACGTACGTACTAACGAACGTACGTACGAACGAAGGAAAGAACGTACGTACGAACGAAGGAACGAATGTACGAACGAACGTACGTACGTACGAACAAACGAAAGAACGAATGTACACACGAACGAACGTACGTGCGTACGAACAAATGAATGAAAGAACGTACGAACGAACAAACGTACGTACGAACGAACGAACGAACGTAATGAAGGAACAAACGTACGTACGAACGAACGTACGTGTGAACGAACAAAAAAACGAACGCACGTACGTACTAACGAAC
>NC_069006.1:15526469-15532382 GCF_001194135.2 Octopus bimaculoides | reverse complement strand
TGAACGAACGAACGTAATGAAGGTACAAACGTACGTACGAACGAACGTACGTGCGAACGAACAAAAAAACGAACGCACGTAAGTACGAACGAACGAATGTATGTACGTACGAACGAACAAACGTACGTACGAACGAACGATAGTACGTACGTACGAACGATAGTACGTACGTACGAACGAAGTAACGTACGAAGGAAATAACGTATATACGAACGAACATACGAACGACCGTACGTACGAACGAACGTACGGACAAAAGAAAGAAGGAACGTACGTATGAACGAACGAATGAACAATTGAACCTACGTACGAACGAATAAACTTACGTACGTACGAACATACGTATGTATGAGCAAACGAATGTACGTACGAACGAACGTACGTACGAACCACAGAACGAACAAACGGACGTACGTACAAACGAACGCACGTACGTACGAACGAACGATAGTACGTACATACGAACGAACGTACGTACGAAAGAAGGTAGGAACGAACAAAAGGACGAACGTACGTATGAAGGAACGAAAGTACGTACGAATAAACTTACGAAGGTACGTATGTACGAACGAACGATAGTACGTACGTCCGAAGGAACGTAATGAAGGAACGAACGTACGAACATACGAACGAAAGTACGTACGAACGTACGTACGTATGTACAAACAAACGAACGTACGTACGAACGAACGAACGAACAAACAAACGAATGTACAAACAAACGAACGAACGTACGTACGTATGAACGTACGAACGATCGAACTTACGTACGTTCGAACGAATGAAAGAACGAACGACCGAACGTACGTACGTACGCACGAACGATCGTATTTACGTACGAACAAACGAGCGAACGTACGTATGAACGAACGTACGCACGAACGAACATACGTATATACGTACGAACGAACAAATGTACGTACGAACGAATGAATGTACGTACGAACGAACATACAAACGAACGTATGTACGAACGAACGTATGTACGAACGAAGGTATGTACGAACGAACATACATACAAACAAACGAACGTATGTACGAACGAACATACGTACGAACAAACGAACGAAAGAACGAACGAACGAACGAACGTACGTACGTAAGTACGAACGAAAGGACGTACGAACGAACGAACGAATGTACGTACGAGCAAACGAACAAACGTACTTACCAACGTACGAACGAACGTACAAACGAATGTATGTACGAACGAACGTATGTACGAACGAACGTACGAACGAAAGAAAGAACGAACTAACAAACGAAAGAACGAACGAACAAACGAAGGTACGAACGAACGTTCGCACGAACGTACGTACAGACGAACGAACGCACAAAAGAACGCGGGAACGTACGTATGAACGAGCGAATGAACAATTGATCGAACGTAGTACGATTAAACTTACGTACGTACGAACGAACGATAGTACGTACGAACGAAGGAAGGAACGTAATGAAGGAACGAACGAACGTACGCACGAACATACGTACGAACGAACGTACGTAAGTACGAACGAACGAATGTATGTACGTACGAACGAACAAACGTACGTTCGAACGAACGAACGTAATGAAGGAACAAACCTACGTACGAACGAACATACGTACGTACGAACGAACAAACAAACGAAGAAACGAACGAACGAACGAATGTACAAACAAACGAACGAAGGTACGTATGAACGAACGAACTTATGTACGAACGAATGAAAGATCGAACGACCGAACGTACGTACGTACGCACGAACGATCGTATTTACGTACGAACAAACGAGCGAACGTAGGTATGAACGAACGTACGCACGAACGAACATACGTATATACGTACGAAGGAACGTACGTACGAACAGACGAACGTATGTACGAACGAACATACGTACGAACGAACGTACGTACGTAAGTACGAACGAAAGGACGTACGAACGAACGAATGTACGTACGTGCAAACGAACAGACGTACGTACCAACGTACGAACGACTGAATGTACGTACGAACGAACATACAAACGAACCTATGTACGAACGAACGATAGTATGTACGTACGAACGAACGAACGTAATGAAGGAACGAACGAACAAAAGAACGTACGTACGAACGTACGTAAGTGCGTACGTACGAATGAATGTACGAACAAATGTACGTACGAACGAACGACCGAAAGAACGAACGAAAGAACGAACGAACGAGCTAACGTACGTACGAACGAACGAACGTACGTACGTAGATACGAACGAACGTACGAACGAACGAAGGTACGAACGAACGAACGAACGTACAAACGAACGAACGTATGCACGAACGAACATATGAACGAACGAACAAATGAACGAATGTACGTACAGACGAACGAACGAACGAAAGAACGGACAAAAGGACGAAGGAACGTTCGTATGAACGAACGAATGAACAATTGACCGAACGTAGGTACGAATAAACTTACGTACGTACGAACGAACGTACGTAAGATCGATCGCACGAACGAACATACGTAATGAAGGAACGAACTAATGTACGTACGAATAAACTTAGGTACGTACGTATGTGCGAACGAACGAAAGTACGTACGTAGGAACGAACGTAATGAAGGAACGAACGAACGTGCGGACGAATGTACGTACGAACGAACCAACGTACGAACGAACAATCGTACGAACGAACGAAAGAACGAACGTATGAACGAAGAAACGAACGAACGTACGTACGAACGAACGCACAAACGTACGAACGAACGTACAAACGAACGAGCAAAAGAACAAACCTACGGACGTATGAACGAACGAACGAACGTACGTACGAACAAACTTATGTACGTACGTATGTACGAACGAACGATAGTACGTACGAACGAACGTACGTACGAGCATACGAATGAACGAACGAAAGAACTTACGTACGTACGAATGTACGTACGAGAGAACGAACAAACGTACGAACGGACAAACGTACATACGAACTAACGAACGTACGTGTGTACGAAGGAATGAATGTACGTACGAACGACCGAAGGAACGAACGTATGTACGAACGCACGCACGTACGTACGAACGTACGTATGAACGAACGACAATTGAACGAACGAACGTAAGAATAAACTTAGGTACGTATGTATGTACGAACGAACGATAGTATGTACGTACGAACGAACGTAATGAAGGACCGAACGAACGAACGAATGTACGTACGAACGAACGAACGAAGTACGTACGAACGAACAAACGAACGAACATACGAACGAACATACAAACGAAAGAACAAAAGAACGAAACTACGTACGTATGAACGAACGAACGAACAAATGAACGAACGCACTTACGAAAGAATGAACTGACATACGTAAGTATGTACGAACGAACGATAGTACGTACGTACGAACATACGAACGAATGAACGAACGTACGTACGAAAGAACGTACGTACTTTCAAACGAACAAACAAACGAAGGAACGTACGAACGAAGAAACGAACGAACGTACGAACGGACAAAAGAACGAAGGTACAAACAAACGTACTTTTCTACGAACGAACAAGCAATTGAACGAACGAACGTACGAAGGAATAAACATACGTACGTACGTATGTACAAACGAACGATAGTACTTACGTACGTACGAACGAAGGAACGTAATGAAGGAACGAACGAACGTACGAACATACATACAAACGAATAAACTTACGTACGTAAGTATGTACGAACGAAAGATAGTACGTACGTACGAACGAACGAACGAAGGTAATGAAGGAACAAACGTACGTACGCACGAACGAACGAACGAAATTACGAACTAACGAACGTACGAACGAACAAACGTACGAACGAACAAACGTACGTACGAACGAACGAACAAAAGAACGAACGTACGTATGAACAAACGAACAATTTAACGAACGAACGTACGTACGAACGAATAAACTTACGTACGTACGTATGTATGAACAAACGAAGGTCCGTACGAAAGAATGAACTTACGTACAACCGAACGTAAGTACGAACTACAGAACGAACAAACGTACGTACGTACAAACGAACGCACGTACGTACGAACGAACGTACAAAGGAACGAACGATAGTACGTACATACTACCGAACGAACGTAAGTACGGCCAAACGTACGAACGAACGTACGAACGAACAAATGTACATACGCACAAACGAACGAACAAAAGAACGAACGACGTATGAAGGAACAAACGTACGTACGAATAAACTTACGTACGTACGTATGTACGAACGAACGATAGTACATACGTACGAAGGAACGTAATGAAGGAACGAACGTACGAAAGTACGTACGAACGAGCGTACGTACGTATGTACAAACAAACGAACGTATGTTCAAACGAACGAATGAACAAACAAACGAAGAAACGAACGAATGAATGTACAAACAAACGAACGAACGTACGTATGAACGTACGAACGAACGAAATTTCGTACGAACGAATGAAAGAACGAACGAGCGAACGTACGTACGAACGAACGTACATTCGAACGAACGAACTGTATATACGTACGAACGAACGAACGTACGTACGAAGGATCGTACGAACGAACGAATATACGTACGAGAAAACGAACAAACGTACGTACTAACGTACGAAGGAACGTACGTACGAACAAATATACGTACGAACAAACGAACGTAAGTACGAACGAAAGGACGTACGAACGAACGAATGTACGTACGAGCAAACGAACAAACGTACGAACGAACTAACGAAGGTACGAACGAACGTACGCACATACAGACGAACGAACGAACGTACGTATGAACGAACGAACGAACGATAGTACGTACGAACGAAGGAAGGAACGTAATGAAGGAACGAATGAACATACGTACGAACGGACAAACGTACGTACGAACTAACGAACGAACGTATGTACGAACGAATGAATGTACGTACGAACGAACTAAGGAACGAACGTACGTACGAACGCACGAACAAAAGAACGAACGTACGTGTGAACGAACGAACGTAAGAATAAACTTAGGTACGTACGTATGTACGAACGTACGATAGTATGTACGTACGAACGAACGTAATGAAGGAACGAACGAACGAATGTGCGAACGAATGTACGTACGAACGAACGAACGTACGAACGAACAAACGAAAGAAGGAACAAACATACGAACGAACATACAAAGGAAAGAACAAAAGAATGAAACAACGTAGGTATGAACGAACGAACGAACAATTGAACGAGCGAACGTACTTACGAACGAATGTACGAACAAATGAACAATTGAACAAACGTACGTTCGAATAAACTTAAGTACGTACGTACGAACGAAGGAAGGATTGTACGTACGAACGAAGGAAGGAACGTAGTGAAGGAACGAACAAACGTACGCACGAACATACGTACGAACGAACGTACGAACGAAAGAACGTACGTACGTATGAACGAACGACCGTAATGAATGAACAAACGTACGAACGTACGCACGAACATACGTACGAACGAACGAACGAACGAACGAACGAACGAACGTACGTAAGTACGAATGAAAGCACAAACAAACGTACGTACGAACGAACGAACAAACGTACGTACGAAAGAACGAACGTAATGAAGGAACAAACGTAGGTACGAACGAACAAACAAACAAACGAACGCATGTACGTAAGAACGAACGAAACAACGAACGTACGTAAATACGAACGAAAGAACGAACGAAGGAAAGAACGTACGTACGAACGAACAAACGTATGAGAGAACGTACGAACAAACCAATGAGAGAATGTACGAACGAACAAAAGAACGAACGAGCAAGTGAACAATTGAACGAACGAACTTACGTACGTACGTATGTACGAACGAACGTAATGAAGGAACGAACGAACAAAGGAACGTACGTACGTACGAACGTACGTAAGTGCTACGTACGAATAAACGTACGAACGAA
>NC_069006.1:15524797-15526459 GCF_001194135.2 Octopus bimaculoides | reverse complement strand
AACGAACTTACGTACGTACGTATGTACGAACGAACGTAATGAAGGAACGAACGAACAAAGGAACGTACGTACGTACGAACGTACGTAAGTGCTACGTACGAATAAACGTACGAACGAATGTACGTACGAACGTACAAACGAAGGAACGAACGAAAGAACGAACGTACGAAAGTACGAACGAACGAACGAATGTACGTACGAACGTACAAACGAACGAAAGATCGAAAGAACGAACGTTCGTGTGAACGAACGAACGAAGGAAGGAACGTACGTACGAACGAACAAACGAACGTACGTACGAACGCACGAAGGAAGGAACGAAGAAACGAACGTACGTACGTACGAACGCAGGAACGAACGTACGTAAAAACATACAGACGAACTAAAGAACGAAGGAACGAACGAACGTACGTATCAACGAACGAACTAACAATTGAACGAACGAACGAACGTACGAACGAATAAACATACGTACGTACGTATGTACAAACAAACGATAGTACTTACGTACGTACGAACCAAGGAACGTAATGAAGGAACGAACGAACATACGTACGAACGAATAAACTTACGTACGTACTTATGTACGAACGAACGATAGTACGTACGTAAAAACGAACGTACGTACGAACGTAGAAACGAACGAACGTACGAACGAACGAACGTACATACGAACGAACGAACGTATATACGTACGTACGAACGAATGTACGTACGAAGGAACGTACGAAGAAACGTACATACGAACGAACGAACGAACGAACGAAACAACGAACGTACGTACGAACGAATGTACGTACGAACGAAAAAACGTACGTACCCACGTAGGAACGAACGTACGTACGCACATACGTACGTATGAACAAACAAACGAACGAACGAACATACGTATATACGTACGAAGGGACGTACGTACGAACAAACGAACGTATGTACGAACGAACATACGTACGAGCAAACGAACGTACGAACGAAAGAACGAAGGTACGTACGTAAGTACGAACGAAAGGACGTACGAACGAACGAACGAACGAATGTACGTACGAGCAAACGAACAAACGTACGTACGAACGAATGAACGTACGTACGAACAAACAAACGTACAAACGAAATTATGTACGAACGAACAAAAGAAGGTACGAACGAACGTACGCACGAACGAAGGAACGGACAAAAGAACGAGGGAACGTACGTATGAACGAACAAATGAACAATTGAACAAACTTAAGTACGTACGCACGAACGAAGGAAGGATTGTACGTACGAACGAACGAAGGAACGTAGTGAAGGAACGAACAAACGTACGCACGAACATACGTACGAACGAAAGAACGTACGTACGTATGAACGAACGAGCGTAATGAATGAACAAACGTACGAACGTACGAACGTACGCACGAACATACGTACGAACGAACGAAGTACGAACGAACGAACGAACGTACGTAAGTACGAATGAAAGCACAAACAAACGTACGTACGAACGAACGAATGTATGTACGTACGAACGAACGAATGTATGTACGTACGAACGAACAAACGTACGTACTAAAGAACGAACGTAATGAAGGAACAAACGTACGAACGAACGTACGTACGAACGAACAAACAAACAAACGAACGCACGTACGTAAGAACGAACGAAACAACGAACGTACGTAA
>NC_069006.1:15521258-15524345 GCF_001194135.2 Octopus bimaculoides | reverse complement strand
TACGAACGAACGAACGAACGTACGTAAGTACGAATGAAAGCACAAACAAACGTACGTACGAACGAACGTATGAGAGAACGTACGAACGAACGAACGTATGTACGAACGAACAAAAGAACGAACGAGCAAGTGAACAATTGAACGAACGAACTTACGTAAAAAAGAATAAACTTGCGTACGTACGTATGTACGAACGAACGATAGTACGTACGAAATGAAGGAACGAACGAACAAAAGAACGTACGTATGTACGAACGTACGTAAGTGCGTACGTACGAACGAACGAACGAACGTACGTACCTACATACAAACGAACGTACGTACGAAAGAACGAACGTACAAACGAACGAACGTACAAACGAACGAACATACGAACGAACGAACAAACGAACGAAGAACGCACGAACATACGTACGTAAAGACGAACGAACGAACGGACAAAAGAACGAAGGAACGTACGTATGAACGAACGAATGAAAAATTGAACGAACGTACGTACGAATAAACTTACGTACGTACGAACGAACGTACGTAAGTAAGTACGAACGTTCGTACAATCGAAAGCATGAACGAACTAACGTACATACGAATAAACTTAGGTACGTAGTATTTGCGAACGAACGATAGTACGTACGTAAGAACGAACGTAATGAAGGAAGGAAGGAACGAACGTTCGAACGAACGAACGAATGTACGAACGAACGAACGTACCTACGAACAAACGTACGAACAAACGTACAAACGAACAATCGAACGAACTAAGAAGCGAACGAACGAACAAACGTACGTACGAACGAACGAACGAACAAATGTAAGTACGAACGAACGAACTTAGGTACGTACGTATTTGCGAACGAACGATAGTACGTACGTAAGAACGAATGTAATGAAGGAACGAACGAACGAACGATAGTACGTACGTATAAACGAACGTAATGAAGGAACGAACGAACGAACGTGCGAACGAACGAATGAATGTACGTACGAACGAACGAACGTACGAACGAACAATCGAACGAACGTACGTACGTACGAACGAACGAACGTAATGAAGGAACAAACGTACTTACGAACGAACGTACGTACGAAAGAACAAACAAACGAACGCACGTACGTACGAACGAGCGAAACACCGAACGTACGTAAGTACGAACGAACGAACGAACGTACGTACGAACGAAGGAAAGAACGTACGTACGAACGAACAAACGTACGTACGAACGAACGTATGAGCGAACGTACGAACAAACGAATGAGAGAACGTACGAACGAACGAACTTATGTACGAACGAACAAGTGAACAATTGAACAAACGAACTTACGTAAGAAAGAATAAACTTACGTACGTACGAAAGTACGAACGAACGAACGTACATACCTACATACGAACGAACGTACGTACGAACGAACGTACAAACGAATGAACGTACGAACGAACGTACAAACGAACGAACGTAAGTACGAACGAACATACGAACGAACGAACGAACAAACGATCGAATGTACGCACGAAAGTACGTACGTACAGACGAACGAACGAACGAACGGACAAAAGAACGAAGGAACGTACGTATGAACGAACGAATGAACAATTGAACGAACGTACGTACGAATAAACCTACGTACGTACGATCGAACACACGAAAGAACATACGTAATGAAGGAACGAACTAACGTACGTACGAATAAACTTAGGTACGTACGTATTTGCGAACGAGCGATAGTACGTACGTAAGAACGAACGTAATGAAGGAATGAACTAACGAACCTGCGAACGAACAAACGTACGTACGTGCAAACGAACGCACGTACATAGGAACGAACGTACAAACTAACGAACGATAGTACGTACATACGAACGAACGTACGTACGACCAAACTTACGAACGAACGTACGAACGAACGTACGTACGAACGAACGAACAAATGTACATACGCACAAACGAACGAACAAAAGAACGAATGTACGTATGAAGGAACGAACGTACGTACGAATAAACTTACGTACGTACGTATATACGAACGAATGATAGAATGTACGTACGAAGGATCGAACGTACGAACATACGAACGAAAGTACGTACGAACGATCGTACGTACGTATGTACAAACAAACGAACGTACGTTCGAACGAACAAACAAACGAAGAAACGAACGAACGAACAAATGTAGAAACAAACGAACGAACGTACGTATGAACGTACGAACGAACGAACGTACGTACGAAAGAACGTACGTACGTTCGAACGAACGTACGTACAAACGAACGTACGAACATACGTACGAACGAACGAAAGAACTTACGTACGTACGAATGTACGTACGAAAGAACGAACAAACGTACGAACGGACAAACGTACGTACGAACTAACGAACGAAAGAACGAACGAAGAAACGAACGTACGTACGAACGAACGTAGCAACGCACGAACGTACGAATATACAGACGAACTAACGGACAAAAGAACGATGGAACGAACGAACGTACGAAATTACAAACGAACAAAGGAATGAACAAACGTACGTATGAAAGAACGAACGAGAAAATGAACAATTGAACGAACGAATAAACTTACGTACGTACGTATGTACGAACGAAAGAACGTACGTACGAACGAACGTAATTACGAACTTACGTACGAACGAACAAACGTACGTACGAACGGACGTATGAGCGAACGTACGAACAAACGAAGGAACGAACGTATGTGCGTACGAACGTACGTGCGTACGAACGAACGCACGTACGTACAAATGTGCGTTCGTTCGAACGCATCTTCGTACGTTCGTTTATTCGTATGTATGTTCGTACGTATGTTCGTACGCTCATTACGTTCCTTCGTTCGTACGTACGTAAGTACTATCGTTCGTTCGTACATACGTAAGTATGTACGTTTATTCGTTCGTACGTTCGTTCGTTCCTTCATTACTATCGTTCGTTTGTACATACGTACGTACGTATGTTCATTCGTTCGTACGTTCGTTCATTCAATTGTTCGTGCGTAAGTTCGTTCGTTCATTCGCTCGTTCGTACGTACGTTCGTTCCATCATTCTTTTGTCCGTTAGTTGTATATATATATATATAT
>NC_069006.1:15511881-15521158 GCF_001194135.2 Octopus bimaculoides | reverse complement strand
ACATACATACATACATACATACATACATACATATATATATATATATAGGTATAGAAGGTTAGTTGAGTTAGAGGTCAAAATAACCGTCTAAAGGATAAAAGTATCCATTATACTACCGGTATATTATCTATATTTAAACATGGAAAATCTGTTATGCTCATAAATTATAGGTAAAGACAAAAATAAACAAGAGTTTATCAGGAATCAAAATTTAAAGAAAACAGAAAATGGGGATAACATTGCTGAACAACAATTGATTCACATCAATTGTTATTGATTTACAAAAAGACTGCATCTCCTCTAACAGCTGTTTCTGCTGCCAATGTTCTTTGGAATTACCAGTATGATGCTAAGAGAATATTTATCGTAGTTGGTAATAAAACCAATTTGAATGATGGAGCTTCATCAGAGTGGAAAATAAATAGATAAATTAAAAAGAAGAGACAAGAAAAGAAGGAGGAAGGTTGAATATTGTGAGAGTCATTAGACGATAAGTAAATGACCAAAATTTAAAATGAAAGGGGTATTTGATGGGATATTCCTATGTATAGGTTAGAAAAATAGTAGCTATTTACGCAAATAGGATAAGTCAAAAGAGATGTAAAAATACAATAAGCTGTTAGTAGTAATAATTATGTTTATAGTACTAAGTAATAGTATTTATCATAGTAAATTGCTTATCGTTTTAATATAATTTTTCACTTACTACTAGTAAGCATTTCAGTCAATCGACCTATTGTCTAAGGTAGGTAGACCAGTTATATTTAGTGATGGCTCCTAGCTTTCGTTAGGAGTGGTCCACGTAACCATTCATGGTGCAGAGGCTGGGAGTCTATTTTAGTTCGGGTGTGTATCGTCATCACACCTCACTTAGTTGCAAACACGTCATAATAGATGCAATAGAATGCTGTATCACCAACAATATTTCTCTAAGACATCACCCAGTAATCTATCAAGTCCATTTACACATTTCTCATTACATACTGCTGTTATGTCTTCCCTCCCTCATTTTATGCCTTCATCGTGGAAGGGTAGATTTGCTAGTAATAATAATAATAATCCTTTCTATTATAAGTTCAAGGCCTCATATTTGGGGAAAGGGATTAAGTCGATTACATCGACCCCAGTGCTAGACAGGTACTTAATTTATCGACCCCGAAAGGATGAAAAGCAAAGTCGACATCGGTGGAATTTGAACTCAGAACGTAAAAGGCGGACGAAATACCGCTAAGCATTTCGCCCGGTGTGCTAACGATTCTGCCATCTCGCCGCCTTAATAATAATGATAATAATATTGATATCAAATTTCTTGCCACAAGAGCAGCTTTGAGGAGGGGGATTAAGTCAGCTACATCGACCCAGTACATTACTGGTACTTATTTAATCGACCTCGAAATGATGAAAGACAAAGTCGACTTCGGCGGAATTTGAACTCGGAACGTAAAAGACGGACGAAATACCGCTAAGCATTTCACCTTGCGTGCTAACGATTCTGCCAGCTCGCCGCCTTAATAATAATAATAATGGTGGAAGCCATAATAACATAGAAAATAGTCCTTTGTACGATAGGCCTGAAATTGCGGGGAGGGCGATAGTCGCTTACATCGACTCCAAGTACTCAACTGGAATAACAGAAAATAATAGCAATAGTATTAATAATGAAAATAACCAAGTACAACTACCTCAGTAATAATAATATGAGGATCATAAAGGAAGTTGATGATGAAGGCGGCGAAGAACTGAAGATTATGATGATGATGATATTTGACAAAGAAAAGAAAGAAAAGCAACAAGAAAGATAAGTAGCAGTAACAGTAGGAGTTGGGGGAGGAAAAGAAGAAGAGGTAGACAACAGGAGGAGGAGAAGAAGACAAAAGAAGGGCCAAGAAGAGGTAGACAACAGGAGGAGGAGAAGAAGACAAAAGAAGGGCCGCAGATAAGAGGAAATAGACACAGAAGAAAAAGAAGAGCAAAGAGGTTGATCAACCAATGTTGAGTGGTTGGACAAAAATTCACCCCAGTGTTTATTCGGTACGATATCTCTTCAGAGTTTTACTGCAAAAACGTAGAGCAAAGAAGGCAACCTCGACGACGAAGAAAACCGAGAAAATTGGGACGAAAATTTGGCAAAATGAGTTTGAAGGATATTTAAGGAGGAGGAGGTTAGTAAAGAAACACAAGAGGTCTACAAGTGCCAATTGTTATAAAGAGCAGATTCTATGGTAAGATCTGGGGTAAAAATTACCTCCCCCCCCCAAATACAACTTTCTTGGCCCCATAATGTTTACCAGATTTTATCACTCTAAATAATCGTCCTAGATCTCATAAATAGAGGCAAGCTTTAATTTCTTTAGAAAAGGATTAACTGATAAAAGTATGAGAAAAGACCTCATTTTGTTGTTGGCTTTGGGTAAAAGGAAATACAAGAGGATCATTTAACTATGATTTTATTTTGTTCTTGGTTTGTGTTTGTGTGCGCACGTTACTGAATATGTGTGTGTGTGTGTCCACATTACATATACACTTTGCTCAGGCATTGCGATATTAATAACCTGGTGTAGAACTCAATATACGCGTGCTTGTGACCGAAGCGTCAGTGGCGTACAGAGCGGTAATAAGGAAACAGAGATGACAGAGAGATAAACGATTATCTGTTGACCTCCATTAACTTACATCGGTTTCCGCTATAAGATGTGGTGGACACATGGTTGAATGTCTCAATAACACCTTGCAGGTTCGTCAGAACATCAGTGTTCTTGTTTTCTCAAATGAATTATTATTAAGGTTTGAAGCTCTGATGAAATTGTAAGGCGTTACTCAGGCACTCAACTCGGTCGGTGCTTACGAAAGAATTACGAAAATAATATTCATCTTTCTAGAACGTTCGATCTAATACATGGAGCTTCATCAAAGTGAATACAAATGCGTAAAATGAAATAAACGAAGGGAAGAGGTAACAGGAAAGAACGGCCTCGAAAAGAGGCCAGGAGGCTCAATAAATTAAAATCATACTATCTTCCAGCGTAGAGCTTCGAAGTCAATAGGCAGAAGAGTGATCTAACAGTGGTCTAGGGAAATATTAACGTGTTATTTCTATATAAAGGGGGAACCTGGATGTTTGAAATGTAGTGAAATGCAGTTAGCACTAAAATAAGACAAGAATTACCAATATGTCTGGAAGGAAAATAGCACTTATTTTATCGTAAAAAGGGTTAGTTAATATTTATCCAAAAACAAAACTGTAGGGTTCTTAAAATAGTGTACTTACTGAAATATTGTAGAGAACACCTCCTGCTGTCCGTAATACAATTGACTAAAGTCTATCCATCACTACAATTGGTCAACTATATTTGAACCAAGGGCAAAAGTTAAAACCGTTTCAAGGGATATGTAAATAAAGAAAACGAACCAGTAAATAAAAGGTGTGGGAGAGAAGACTATGATATAAGCGGTACGAGGCCGCTTATGGCCTTCTGCAACTTCTCAACATAACAATGAAATAGTTAAATACTGTCAGTTAAATACTGTCAGTCAAAATGCTATAATCTTTTTTATAGTTAAGGCGAGACAACTAGTACAGGAGGTGCATAGGAATATAATAACCTACTAAAACAATGCTAGATTTTACATCCTAGATAGCAATTAAAATTCCAGGTGGTGGTAATAATGGACAAACAAATAAATGTGTACACGTACCTAAGAAAATCCATCCTATAGGTACACGAAGGGGCAAAAGCTTTTGCCCAAAATTTAAGGCCTTCTGCCTTTAGTGGAACGGATTATTATTAATATGGTAAACTGGCAAAATCGTTAGTACGGATCGCAAGATGCTAAGCGGCATTTTGTCCGTCTTTACGTTCTGAGTTCAAATTCTGCCGATGTCGACTTTGTATTTGATTCTTTCATGGTCGATAAAATAAATACTGGTTGAACACCGGGGTCGGTTGATGTAACCAACTGGCCCTCTCCCCACACAAACTTCATGCCTTGTGCCAAAATTTGAAACCCATATTTATGGTGATATCTGTGGACGGTGGAATAATGATTGTGGTGGTGGTGTTGGTTGATGAAGGTGATGAGGTTGAGGAGAAAAGATGAAGAGGATGACGGTGGTAAACATTTAAAAGTTTGTGATGAGGAGGCGTTACCTCGTAAACCCATAATAAAATACAAAAACACCCCACAAAAATAAACAAGCGATATAAATAAAATTGCAAAAAGGAATGCAAATAAAAATCAATATAAAATGAAGAGAGAATGTTCAACTTTTGGTATTTCGATATGTGTGTGTATGTGTGTGTGTGTGTGTGTACTTAGAGATTCCAAGCGAGTGTAAGGTACAAAATAGTATATATATTAAGGCACACACAAAACAAACACACTCTCGTGCACACATTCTTGTAGATGTAACGTTGATAATATACGATGAATATAATAACAGTCTGTACAACTCACATTTATGTGTCTGTGTGTGTGTATACACACACACACATGTACCATTGTACATAAATTTATATATATAAATATATATATACACCAACGTACCTCTATATCTCGACATACATAGATTTATATATATATATATATATATAAACAATACACAAATTTATATATATGTGTATATATATATAACAATACACAAATTTATATATATATATATGTACCAACACACAGATTTATATATATATATATATATATATATACCAACATACATAAATTTATATATATAAATATATATATACACCAACGTACCTCTATATCTCGACATACATAGATTTATATATATATATATATATACATGCAGACACACCAATTTACATAGCTTTATATCTACGTGTACACACACACACACGCGTACATATATATATTTACATACACATGCATACACATACATATGTACAGATTTACGTAACCTATGTGTGTACACACGCACACACCCAGACGGTCTATAAAACTATACAAGTACGGCTTCATATCTTTGAACTGAAGAGATCACAAAATGGCGTTTACTTCCCCTTAAACACATTTTAGCCATAAAGCGATATTTACAGCTGTTGGATTACTTTACAGTCTGTCTCGATGTTTCAGTCATCTAGTCGGTGTCTGTGTATGTCTGTCTGTCTTTCTATCTCTTGTCTGTTTCCTTCAAATATATTACTAATATACACAAGAGTTCGACCAAGAAATACCATCTACATTTTCTTCGAACCATCACATTCGACTGTCGTTAGATTTAAGCGGGATCATGTAGTCAGCGTTATACAAGACGCGATGTTTGCGTTAGGCTCGTTCATTGATCAGTTTCTCCATTAAGGCTGACCTAGGGTTAAATAGCAATAACAACACATATGTGCTCGGATAGTTGAGAGAATCGAACTTGGAATAATTAATGCTTAGCTTTGGGTTCAGACTTCTGTATGTTTCTTGATATGCTTCATGTTGCAAAATGGCGATAGATTGGCGCAATCAGGGGTAGGATGGGCAAAAGTCTAGTGGAGTCATGGACAAACTTTTTCGAGAAGAGGCCGCACGAGATATAACTCCTCATGAGGCGAGCCGCACGAGGCTTAGCCCACCATCAGGCAGGCCACACGAGACACAGTTCTTCATCATAAGGCGGGCCGCACGAAACATAAGCTCATCATCAGAAAGGCCGCATGAGACAGCTCTTCATCAAGTGGGCCGCATGAGACACAGCTCATCATAAAGCGGGCCGCTGGAGGCATAACTCATTATGAGACAGGCCGCATGAGACAATTCTTTACCAGGCGAGCCGCACGAGACATAGCTCATTATCCGGCGGGCCGCACGTGACCTATCTCATCAGGCTTGTTGCAATGATTAGAACAAACAAGTTAATTTTTTTGCTAAGCGTGCAATTCAGAAAGTCCTGCGGGCCGCAGTTTGCCCATGACTGACCTTAGTGTTTATCGCTTGTCACATGAATTAAACGAGGGCAGAGTCCACTCGTTTCAGCTATGGAGTAATATTTTATTTCAAGTGACTCACTCGTCGTTCGAATCGCACAGTTGGATGGGAGTAGGGCAGTGTAACCGAATCTGAGAGACAAAGAGAGAGGGGGGGAGAGAGAGAGAGAGAAGAAAAAGAAATGATACCAGTACTTGACTAGTGTTTTCATTCATCGATCTTAGAAAGTTCAAAGTTAAAGTTGACCTCGGTGAGATTTGAACACAGATCATAAAGAGCCGTAACAGTTATTATGAAATATTTATCTGAAGCTCTAGCGATTCTGCCAATCCACAATCCACCAGCTGTTACGATCGACTAAATATCTAACCCTACCCAGTTATGTTCCTTTATGTTCTTGAGTTCCAATCTCATCAAAGTCAACTTTACCTGTCATCTTTTCAAATTCCATAAAATAAAGCAGCTGTGAAGTCTCTAATGCCAGCCGTTCCCTTGCCGAAAATTTTGTGGCCTTGTGACAATATTGCAAGTTAATATGTATTTTTTATGACATGTGAAGGTGGTTGGTGGTGGAATCTGTAGAGCTAAATGGGTAATGAAATAAATATTATATCCTGTATTTCGTTGCATCTTTCTTTTTTTAGCCGTTCTGAGTTCTGTAATATGGTCTATAAAAGTATACAAGTATGGTTTCATGTGTTCGAACTGAAGAGATCACAAAATGGCGTTTACTTTCTCTTAAAAATATTTTAGCCATAGAGCGATATTTATAGTTGCTATATTTCTTTACATTCTTATGGGAATAGAACGAAAGTTAGTAACAATGGTCAAACGGCGAAAACTGCGATGTTTTGGCCATGTTATTAGAGGTCATAACATCTGTGCTCCCATCCTGAGAGAGTTGAGTAGGCAGAAAGCAAGGTTGCAGGCGACAGAGACGGGGCGATCGGAGAATGTGGCCAGGGGTGAAGGGTTATGTCTGAGGACTTCTCTTCAGTGATGATGGTGGTCATACACATTTTCTATTGAGATCAAGCATTAATCGAATCCATCAATTTTCATTTCCCCACCACCATTTTCTCATGACTTGTGGCCTTATTTGAATTCATGTCTACGCCATGCTGGTTATCTCTACGTAAGCTCATTCTTAGAGAGTCCAAGAAGACAATTTACCACTAGAAATTAATAATATTCTTGCGACTGCTTTGTATCTAAATCGGTGTGCCCCTTCATCTGTCGGCGAAGCACCAATGTTGAGCGGGTGGACAAAAATCCACCACGCTCTTTAATCGATTCGATATCTCTTCACGTTCTCTGTGAAAATATTACCAGGGTAGAATGCGGTGACCTGGTAGTATCGCGACCACGCCGAGCAAAATGCTTAACGGCATTTTCGCCTGTCTTTACGCTCTAAGTTCAATTCCTACCGAGGCCGACTTTGGCTTTCTTTCTTCGGGGACGATAAAATAAGTACCAGTTGAATACTGGGGTCGAGGTAATCGACTTACCCCATCCCCCGAACTTGCTGGCCTCGTACCAACATTTGAAACCAATATCACCAGGATAGAATATAATTGTGATGTCTTGTGGATAAGACCACAGTGTGATTAGAGTTCCTATTGGTGTGTTCCTTTGTCGCAGACTATTCATAATTTAGCTGACGTATTTTGAAAAGCTTTCCAGTCAAGTCTATCCTGACAATATTCCTCTTTTGTTTCATCCTTTAGAATGTTTGCACCCCTTAGTATTTAAATCGTCGATATCAGGCCAAAATATCCTATAGATTGTATGTTCAAACTAGCCAGATCCAGCCTCTCACACAATATTATTCTAAAAGTAAACAATCACATCACTGAAATTTCAAAGCTACAATGTAATGAATAACTAATTCAAACGAATGCGAATAAAAAAAAAAAAGCATCACATTTGATAGAGTAACGTGAATACTAATAGGTTAAATTAGTAGTGGTGTAATATTTAGAAGTTTTAAAAACAGTAAGGTACAGTTTGAGAAAAAAAAAATGACTAAATTTTCAGTAGAAAGAGCAGCCACAAGAAGGATTTCTCATTGGATATATAGATAGATATTTAGATTCACAAGCAGACATTTAAGTTGATAGACAGATAGATAGATAGATAGACAGAGGAAGAGAAAGAGGGGGGGGAGTGCGGATTGAGAGGCAGCCGAGATAGGAGCCCAGCTGTAGCAATGTCTAATATGTAATGTTGGTTACTTGAAGTAAGTTATCAGTTTGGGATTATATCTATGGATTTAAAGAACATTTTATTTTCTTTATAGAAACGTTCACTCTTATCAATCGTTTACGTTGTTGCTTTACTTCCATTCAATTTATTGTTTTTTTTTATTTCAGCTTTTTATTTGCTATTTTTTTTTATTAGAAACAGTCAATATATGTGTGTGTGTATTAATATATATATGCATATATAAACACATGTACATGCATATATTTATGTATATGTATGTATGTATGTATGTATGTACGCGCGTGTGTATGTGTGTTTGCGTGTGTGTGACGTTTGTATAGTGTTTTGTGTATAAATATATGCGTGTGTATTACTCTACAAATCACGAGATAATGCTAAATGGGAACATTAGCGAACTGTGATAATGGCGGTGATTCTCACGATAGGGATGATGATGGTAACGATGATGATGATCGCTAAAGTTAAAAAAAAAATTCCTTCCACCTCTAACTACATCCCTTTCCTTGTTTTTCATTTGCATCACACCCAGCAAATCCATAATACGGTTCTACTAACATCAGGAGGCCGACCATCAACACTAACACTCTCCACCACCATCACCACCACCACCATTATCATCATCACCAGCCAGATAAGACCACCACTACAAACCGTACTATTTCCCCCACCCGACTATGTGTTGACTACTAAAGCCCACACCATCAACTGATAAAACTGGATAATTTAAACCATTTGCTGTATCTTAATCATATAACACAGAAATGGAACTGTTACATGTATGTATGTATGTATGTATGCATAGATATACATATTATATATGTACACACGCACATATGTATATAAACACACGCGCGCGCACATGTATATACTCGCATACACGCGTGTACATATACAGGGTACTTATGTGAAGTAATTACATTGACATACATAGGACGTGTGCATGCACACACACACACACACACACACACACACACACACACATATATATGTACATGTATATATACACATGTATATATACATACACATGTATATACATACGTACACATACACACATATAGATACAAATACATACGTACACACACAAACACGCATATATATATATATATATATATATATATATATA
>NC_069006.1:15508525-15511871 GCF_001194135.2 Octopus bimaculoides | reverse complement strand
TATATATATATATATATATATATTTATATATACACATATATATATACATACACACAACTCTAAATCATTCATCGCAGAGGAAAGCAGTGCACGATGGGAAGAAGAATTTTGAACTAAGTCGTAGGGAGCATAAACAGCTCAAGTGAGATACGTCTGAACCCAAAGCAAAGCATCGAGGTTTTGGTGTGAATTTTCCTGGCAATGTTGACGCACGGCGCAGTCTAACGTGTAACATACGTGGGTGTATCTGACTAAGTAAGGCAGGTCTTGGGAGGCATCAGAGGTGTGACACAACAGGGAAGTTATTAACTATGCATTATAAGGCATCTCTACTACAAGAGGCGCCAATCATTGCCATATCTGTACAAAAATGTGTAAGTCTCAAGCAAGACCTAAAATCTACATCCGTGCTGCATATGTTTTAAAGAACAACCAAGCGATAAAAATATTTGAAATCGAGTTCCAGCCACCATATGTGTATACGTTTACCTAACTAATTTTGAGCCAGATGCGTCGGGATGAAAGACGGAAGGCTGCTCAAATAGATATTTTATGGAGAAAAGGGCTCAGTATAAATCCAGGAAATGGTTTAAGAATGTCATAAAAGGGAACCTTAAAGATTTGGGGTTGATATGAATATATCTGAGGCATTGATTGAAAATCGTACACCATGAAGAGAGACCACCAAATACAAAAGTAGTGTCTTTGAGTAAAAGCGAATCGTATTTGCTGCTTTGAAACAGCCACTCCGTAAACAGGACCCAAGTACGATGTCTGCAGAAATTCATCAGGAAGTGAAGCCATGCGTGTAGAAAATTTTGGATTCATATCTGTGAAGCATTGGCTGAAAGTCGTACATCATGGAGTGAGACTACTGGCTACAGATGAGGGGATTTTGAGCAAAAACGAATGCAGCATGCTTCTTTGTTTGAAACCTTCACTTAGTAAGCGGTACTCAAGTGCAGTACCTATCGACACCCATCAGGAATTAAAGTGTAATGTGTGTGGAATATTTATTCTCCTGAGAGCTGGGTTTGTCAACCATCTAAAGTCACATGCGCCTGGGAGAAATCGAGCTGTTTGGAAAATGATTTTACCACCACACACACTGAAAACTAAACGGCGAAATAAATGTGACATCTGTGAACAATTCCTGCAGAACGAAAGATGGACTGAAAAACCATCTGTGAGGACAGGATTGGTGCAATATTCATTGAAAATATAGAAATCTTCCTACAAGAAATTGCGATCAGCATATATGTATGTCCGTCTGAGGTTAGTTTATACAAATGTGTTCTTGGCTAAATACTTGGGAGGAATTATGGACATACGTCTGTGAATTTCTCTCTCTGTCTTTCTCTCTCTCTCTCTACACACACACATGTATATACATAGTGTGTGTGCGCATACGCAAACAGAAGTATGTATGTAACTAGGTAGACATGTATATATGTGTAAATATGTTTACGATAAACCTGAGGTTAGGAGTTGTAAATTATAAGGAAACGAGATAGAGTGTTGTGAAACACACACACACACACACACACACACATATATATAGTTAACGTGTAATAATATAACAAGTTTGCTACCGATAATAATCAGTTGATGAAACTTACAGTGTTATATTTCCAACGCAGTTAAGCAGTGCTTTATTGATGACATATGTGCTACACAAACACATACGTGTATATATATATATATATATATATATATATATATATATACGTGCGTAAGTATGTATGGATGTGAGTGTATCTTATCATGTATAGTGTTTTTGTCTTGGTGTAAAAGAAGGGCTACAGCCAGTATTCTGCTCAATATCACAGATTCGCTTGTCAGTTGTTTGACATTAACTATTTGAGCAAGTCCCTTCTTAGCTCACAATATGGGCATCTCTGGTCACAACCAGAAGTAATGGGGAAGCATCACAACCATGTATTGAGAGGAATTATTTTGAGTTTCAATAATTCATTTCTGGAAATATGGGTGCTTCGTTCATCATCCTTAAACAACCCTTATTCAGGGACTTTTTGAGCGGGATGGGCTATTTGACCCGAAAAAATTCTCTCTCTCTCCCTCCATGTTTGTGTGTGTGTAGTAAGGAAAAGATGGGATTAAAAAATCCAGGCAAATATCAATGAAGCACTCAGTTTTGAAAGGATTTGGTTAACTATTTTCAACCATCAGATAACAATAACTGCAAGTAGAATACACATCCAAGGTAATTCCTTGTGTATGGGAATTAGATCCAAACATCGTTCAGAAGAATTTCGTGAATATTCAGCGTATTAGACAACAAAAATACGGATACAGAAAACTGACTTTGAATTGAACTAATTTTGGATCGCCTTGAAAACGTTGTGTTAAAATATATTTCCTGTTTAAGATGGCTAGTCTATGCGGTTTCTGCTAAAACTGCCTTTGTGGTCTTTAAGTAAAATTAAGGGTTCACGTGGTGCTCTATCCTATCGCTGACGTTAAGGCTGGTTGCGATTCTTCGTTTCAAGATTCACCTCTTTGTATAGAATATTATCCGTCATCTTATGTGTCTCTGATAGTATTGGAGAGAAAGAAACGTGGAGTACAAATTTTTGTTTTATTGTTTTACTAGTTGCAGTTCGAGAGCTTTTGGCCATGCCGGGGCACCGCTGTTAGCTTTGTTACACTCTCATTAAGCCTCCTCTGATATGTGGTATTTGGAGAATGAGGGAGTTTCATGTTGCTGCCATCATCCGTGTTTCTTGCTGCGAGGTAGGTTCATCCCGAGTTCCTTTTGTAATTAATCTCTTCATTCAGACACTGGTAACCTTACGGAATTTCATTTTCCTTACAAGGTCGAAAAGGTCCTTTTCGAAAGTTTCAATTCAGAGCCAGAAAACCTTCGCTTCCTCAAATCTGCCCCAAAGATAGAATGTAACTCGACGATAACAGAAGCGTATGGAATTGCCGTCACATGCTGAATATGTGAGTATATGAGCGTGCACACGCGTTTGGACTTTAGAGAGTAAATGAGAATGTTTTCTTCGGTCTGTGCGTATGAATTAAGAGGGCAGAAAAAAATCTTCCTTCGAGGAACATTAAAATAGCAGAACTATATCTAGCGAGTTTTCTACTTTATTTCATAAATATTTGCCATAAAGGCATTACAAAGAGGGGACGAACAAGGACAGAGAAACATAAAAGGGTGAAGTAGCTGTATCGATTAAATATTTAGAATTTTAGATATACAATAATAATTTGATTATATTTACAATGTTCGATTAAAGCATTGCTCATTACAGATGCATGGAACTCATTGCCTTTCTATATATTTCTTTTCATTTAGGAATATTTTATATCAGTG
>NC_069006.1:15507110-15508328 GCF_001194135.2 Octopus bimaculoides | reverse complement strand
CATAGGATTGCGGTTTCGATTCCCGGACCGGGCGTTGTGAGTGTTTATTGAGCGAAAACACCTAAAGCTCTACGAGGCTCCGGCAGGGGATGGTGGCGAACCCTGCTGTACTCTTTCACCACAACTTTCTCTCACTCTTTCTTCCTGTTTCTGTTGTGCCTGTAATTCAAAGGGTCAGCCTTGTCACACTGAATATCCCCGAGAACTACGTTAAGGGGTACACGTGTCTGTGGAATGCTCAGCCACTTGCACGTTAATTTCACGAGCAGGCTATTCCGTTGATCTGATCAACTGGAACCCTCGACGTCGTAAGCGACGGAGTGCCAACAACAACAACAACAACGACAAATCTTATATCAAAATATCGATAATTATATAGACTGTGATTTCAGTAAGGTTTGGGGCGGTCGGTTCTAGCCGTCGAAGGGACCACGACCGCCCGGGTTTTAGGGTCTAAAGGACACCATCCTGCGTACAAGTGTATGTCGTGTTTGAGTGGGTTTCTGTACGTTACTGCATGTGTGTGAATTTGTGGGTACTTTTGTGCGAAGAGATCTCTCTCATACACTCAGTATGTGTGTGTGTGTGTTTGAAGAAATTAGCCATTTCTGGATAACCATTAGTTATCAGTATTTTGACATTCAGATCGTTTGTAAGTTACCACATGCTGCTGCCTGCGGTATATTTTTACCGTACACGGCTACTTAACAGCAGGGGAGACACGTTACTCCAGCTTAATGGCAGCCTTTCTCACCCGTTCAGGTCAAACCCGACTCCACCGTGCGGCCGCAGGGCGTAAGTGATATCAAATGTTACGTCTTAAAGGGTAAAGATGTGTTTGTTGGGTACTGGTGTACGAGTAAGCACACTCTACCATACACAACTACTTGAAAGACAGGGAAGTACAAACATAGTATACGCACGCAGAACTTTCCCCACAAGTATAAGCATATATACACACAGACACACGTATAGATACTCATTGTCACTACGTCATCAAAATGTGCGTTGTTGATAAATTTACAATATTTACTATTAAAATATTAAGTATATCAGTTAAGTTTATCAATTTAAATAATCGATATCATCATTAGATTTTTTAGTATTATATTACATTATTTATATTGTTTTTTTATTATATATATTTTTACATATTCAATTTTTTAATCTTGTTATTCTTGCTATATAATATTTAAATATTTTCTTATATTCAATTTT
>NC_069006.1:15502009-15507100 GCF_001194135.2 Octopus bimaculoides | reverse complement strand
TATATGTATATATATATATATTTGTTTGTCTGTCCGTGTATTTATTCCCATCTTTTTATCTGTCTATGTCTGTCTATCTGCCTATGTTTCTATGTGCGTGAGTACGTACGTACGTACGTAGGTATCTATATATCTACCTATTTAATGTATATGAATTTGGTGCGAACACACAGGTGCAAGTGCGGCAGTCACAAGAGGCTTGTTTCTCAACCACATCACTCTGGGTGACACCTAGAGCAAGTGTCTTCTACTGTAGTCCCGGGCCGACCAAAGATTTGTGAGTGTATTTGATTAACAGAAGCTGAGAGAACGTCCGTCGTAAATGACACCCATAAGTCTTGTGAAATGTATCTATCCAGGTTTTCCTAGTTGAAATATTAATTTATTTCGCCATTTTTGAAGCTGATACAAAGAAGACGGTTTAGAGCTGCGTTCAAAGTCGTTGACCTTTGAATGGGAACGGCCACATAGAAAAAGACAGACTGAAATGCAGAGAGAAAAACACGTTACAGCAAACGTTACGCATATCAAAATTATGTAAACCAGATGGGAATGGTTTATGACGTCTTCGGTGGTCTATCTTTAATTTTCTGTTAAGATGTATTTTTTAAAATGCATACAGAAAAAAAAATTCGTTCCTGGTCATTGAAAGCTCTAAGATCTTTAAAAGGTACAGTTCTTCGAGTGAACGTATCGAACAAATTTTCACTTGTCGATATAGGTTTTGGTCTTGGAAAGAATTTTCCATTTGATGTAATGTTTTCGTTTTTAAGTTTCCAGATTAATGCTGAGAGGGATGTTGCATGTCTCTTAAAAAAACATTGGCATTACAATAACAGGTGCTTTATTTTATCAACCCTGAAAGGATGAAAGGCAAAATCGACCACAATGGTGTTTGAACACAGAACGCAAAGAATATGAAGAAATAGCAGAAGGCATCTTTTCCTTTTTGCCGACTTTCTAACAATTCTGGCAATCTAATGCCAAAAGTAATGAAAGCTAACAAAAATAACTCCAGAAAAAAACTACATCAAAACAAAGATGAGCAATAAATGTTCACAAATTTTAAATAATAGTAGTAGTAATAGCAGCAGAATTAGTTGTATTAGCAGTAGTAGTAGTAGTAAAACGTAGGCGGATGGATGTAATTCTTGTAGAGGGTTGTTAAAAAGAGAAAATCTGCAGTACAAGCATTTAGATTTCAAGTCTAATCCAGTCACAACCGGCTTATGAAAACTGGTGAAGTTGACGTTGGCGATGGTGGTGGTGGTGGTGGTGGTGATGATGGTTTTGGTGATAAAAGCAGCGGTGGGGATGTGTAGAGGCGAAGTGGGTGGGTCGAGAGAAGGGTCTTAAGAGCGAAATAATGTTAGTTTTACAAGACACTAACGTGAGCTACGACACGTCTTTTGGCTATCATTTTTCCAGCAGAATCCTTTAAGTAAACATTGGGAAATATCCGGAGATTAAATATATCACTCTTACGTTTGTATGTCTCTCTCTCTCTCAATATATATATTTTTATGTATAATTCTGTGTATTTGTATATGTGTGTATATGCATGTGTGTAATTATATAGACATACATATAAATGTATGGTGTGTATACGTGTCTGTATATGTATGTTTATATGCGTGTTTTAGAATTTTTCTTGTTTGTATTATTTTTTTCATCATGCGCTTTGGCTTACTTTTCGTTTTTGTAATTTTTACCTCGTTCTACATGGAATTGGTATGTGTGTGTGAGTGACTGTGTGTGTGTGTGTATATGTATATATATATGTGTGTGTGTGTGTGTGTGTGTGTGACAACCGGCATTTCGGTTTTAGTTGTCAGTGTTAGTTGATTGTAATGGTCGAGAATGTACTGACAATGGCAAAGGTGTCGGAGTTGGTTGTATCACTGGTAGAGTAGGCGGAGATGTGAAATGGAAGTATGACGTCACGAGGACAACAAGTATAATCCGTTGTGCTTGTGAGTCTGTGTATGTACCTAAAGGTTTATATATTCTTTTATTCTTTCACTTGTTTCAGTTATTAGACTGCGGCCATTCTGGAACACCGCTGTAAAGAGTTTTAGTCGAAGAAATCGACGACCTCAAAACTTATTCTTTGTATGCCTAGTATTTTTTTTGTCGGGCTCTTTGGTTGAACCGCTAAGTTACGGGGACGTAAACACAACATCAGCTGTCAAGCGGTGATGGGACAACATACGCAAACAAAGACACACACACAAATATTATACATATATATATATACACACACACACATATACACACATATATATATATACACACATATACATACACACACACACACATATATATGTACATATACACATACACACACACATATACATACGCATACATACATATACGCACACACAAGCATATACACACATGTATATATACACACACACACACACACACACACACACACACACACACGCACATAAATCCGCAGATGTGTTTGTCTGGGTTGTCTGTGCTTGTCTCCTCCATCATCGCTTGACAACCAGTGTTGATGTGTTTACGCCCCCGAAACTTAGCAGCTCGGCAAAAGACACAAATTGAATAAGTACTGGATTTAAAAAATATGTTCTGGGGTCGATTTGACTAAAACCCTTCAAGGTGGTGCGGACAGTCAACTGATTGAAACTTGTAAAAGAATCTATAACGAACCTATTGATTATCTGGTATAACTACAATTGTTTCACTAACAGCCTTTATTGTGACGTAAGCATAGTACGGTTAGATATGCAGTGGGCACAGCATACCCGACGTTACGTAATATGTTACGCAACTTACCACTCATCAGGCTAACCAAATAAACGAGCAAGTAGTGACATACATTATTTACATTTAACGGATATTTTTCCTCATCTTGTTTGTTGTTAACACAACATTTCGACTGATATTACCCTCCAGCCTTCATCAGGTGTCTTGGGGAAATTTCGAACCTGGGTTTACAAATTAGGAACCTGGGATTACAAATTGTCAAACGAAGGTGGATATCAGAGAGAAGTTCTAAATTAAAGAACAGTTAAAGGTGTTTCCAAAGATGCCATTAAACGTAGCAACTTCGTTCATAAAGACTAGTAGTATCAGAGCATGCTTGTATACCGTCAGATTGGCATCAAAGTATGCCATTTGACATTTCCAAAACATATTAACAAAAACAGTTATTGACGATGCTCTTAAAAAAACCATTTGCAGTGTTATATATTTTTAAAGTTAACTGCATTAAGGAGTGATATGGTTAATAAATTCCAGAGTTATTTATTGGTTCATTAAAGTAATCTTGAGAAATAGGCTTCGATTATTTATTACAGAAATAATAGAATAATTAATTAAAGGAGGTCCAGCTGATTATAATTCAGGGAGAATACCTAAAGGAAAACCGCAGATTAGCTAAGTTCCCTGTGAGAATTCAGAGGAGAGGGGCGAAAGAGCGCTAAGGAGGAAAAGAAATGAGGGAAAGATAGGATAAATGAAATAGAGTGGTCATTACTTTGACAGGAAGAGTATTGGCGGTACAAACAAAATTGTACAGGCTAAACTAATGAACATAATATGGACAATAATCAGTGCTAATTTAAGGATTTAGATTTATGAATTTACAAATTTATAATTATCAGTTGTTTGGCCGCAAAGAAGTTACGAATTGAGAAGCCAGAAAATAACAGAAGAGGAAAAACAGAACCAATTTTTCCGATAAAATCCCGAAAACTTATTAACCCAACGTTTCAAATTCCAATATTGTCACAAGATTATTTAGAATAAAATAAATCGATTATAATTATGCAAGTTTAGCATTGAGCTAAAAGACTACGAAAACTTTAAAAATTAATGAGCAATAAGAAAAAGTTCGAAGTTTATAAGAATTATTAAGAATTAAAAAGCCACCCATGCTAATCAATGTTAAAAGAATTTCTAGGATTATAACGAATTATGAAGAATTTTAAAGTCTGCAACTAGGGAGGATTACGCAAATGTTATAAAGATATCGCCTAAGAGTAGAAATTGAAAAAGTTATTAAAATTAAATTATATAAAATGTTGATCATATAAATTACAATAATTGTTTTAATGGCTAAGACGAGGCAAAACTAGCTTAAATATGATCAGCTACATGCATAATAATAATAATAATATTAAGTGACTCTATATTACCTAAATATAATCTGTGAATCTTATGACTATTGTTAACGTTTATAGCGTAGGGCTATAGATACGTATTAACACTCGGAGAAGACATTTATAGAATAGGTTTAAACTATACTCTTTTACTTGTTTCAGTCATGGCCGCAGTCAAATGACTAAAACAATTGAAAGAGTAAAGAGTAAAAAGTAACTATTGAGGTTTTCCTTTTTATAGGCCCTCGAGTTTCGTAATCTTGCTTTAGGCCGAAGGGCCAACAGTCTTCGGCAGAAACCAGACTAAAAGATTACTCGGAAGATGGAGATTTGGCTTCTGCTTATTTTGTATATTCAGGTAAACTTTTATCGAAATGACCCTTCTTGCTTAAAGACGATAGGGCTTGATTTGAGCAAATTTAGGTACTTTTCCTCGATGGGCCAAAAAACCTATGAGTTACCCTCATTGATTTCGTTTTTTTTTTAGGTTATGGCTATTCGTAAGCAAAATTACGCATCAAGGTGTCCTACTTTAAAGACAATATTGTGTAATTTGACTGAGGTTTAGCTCCTATTTCTAGCAGGTCTGACCATAAAATATGCACGTAGCCAATGTGATCGCTCATCATACCGTCTTCTTTACCACGTGGTATGTGCGCATTTTATCGACCGCAAAGAGACGAATGTTGAACTGAACTCTGATTGCGGGGTGGGGGAGTTTTAGGCCTTTTTTCCTTTTGTTTATATATATACGAATGAACGTAAAGGGAGATAAGGAAACACCGCAACACATTTATTGCGGCAGCACAGCCTTCCTGATATTCTACCACCTTCCATAATTTCATATAAAATATGGGATACACACACAAACATACACATACGATACACACACACTTGTATTATGTATATATGTCTGTCTCTCTCTCTCTCTCTCTATATATATATATATATAAACATA
>NC_069006.1:15494888-15501981 GCF_001194135.2 Octopus bimaculoides | reverse complement strand
TCTCTCTCTCTCTCTCTCTCTCTCTCTCTCTCTCTCTCTCTCTCTCTCTCTATATATATATATATATAAACATATGCATACATATCAACATTTATGTGTACATGCATATTATATGTGTATATATGCATATACCTCTATTTACATCCATACTCTCACACACACATATTTACATGTTCACACACCTATGTATGTATGCATATGTGTATATATATATATACATATATTAATGTATGTTTGTTTGTGTGTGCGCACATATACAGACACGCGTACACACACGCACATGCATGTATGTATTACTTCATAAAGTTGCTCACACGCAGAGACGAATCATACACGTTCACACACATAACTACGTGCAGAAATGCAAAAACACATACATACATACATACATACATCCACATATATTGTGAAACGAAACGAAACGTTTAACAAAACTAATAGTAAAACACACACACACACACACACACACACACACAAAACCAACAACAACTGCAGAGAAACAACAAAAAATCGCTGCCAAACAACATCAACACTAAATATCTACTCGCATGAGGAATTTTCCATGCCAATCCGGTTGGTTTTATTAACCGTTTCGCCTTGATTTCCCCATAGAGTTAGCCTGATTTCCAACTCTTTTCATGTTTAGTCCTCCATTCTATCTGTCCTCCTCTCTCCTAACTCCATCTCCACCCCCCCTCTCTCTCTCTCCTTTTTCATTCCTTCTCTTCTTGGCTCTGCAAATCTTAGAGCTCCAACTTATTTTCTTGACACGATTTGTCTCCCCTTTTTTCGCTCTCTTTTTTTACTCTTCCTCCCTTAACTCTTTTCTCTGCTTTTTATTTCTTTATTTTTTTTCTAAATCCCTACTCATTAAAAAAATTTTTTCTATGCATTTCTCTCAGATGCCCCACCCCCTCCTTTTCTACCTCTATCGCCCCCCTTCACTCTCTCATCTTGTTTGCCATTGTTGCCGTTGCTTATCTTTCTCTACTCTTGACTTGTTTTTATCTCTCCCACAAGTCTCTTCTTCATTCCTCTTCAACTCACAATACTTTTTGCTCTTTCCTTTCTTTTTCGTTTCATTTATTTCTCAGTCCCTCTCGAACTCTCGCTCTTAACTCCCTATCTTTCACTAAACCTCTCTCTCTTTCTCTCCCTATCTCTTTCACTAAACCTCTCTCTTTCTCTCCCTATCTCTTTTACTAAATCTCTGTTCCTCACAAACTCTCACTAATTATTACTTTCACTAACTTTTTCCTTTGTCTCACTCATACGCTTTCTCTCACTATTTACGATCTCTCGAACTCCCTTTCTCTCTTAGTGTCTCTCTCACTAGCTTTCTCTCTCATTCTCTCTCCTTTTCCTCAATCTTACTCTCTCACACCTCTTTTTCTGTCTCTTCCAGTAACTTTCTGTCACACAATCCCTCTGCGTTATAACTCCCCCTCTCTCTCTCTCTCTCTCCCCCCACTTCTCTATCCTGCTTAATCACTCAGTCACTCCTTCACTGATTCTCTATCTCTCTCATTTCCTCTCCCCCACAAGTTATTCTCTCTCTTTCTCTTCACAATCCTTCACAAACACAGAATAACTCTCTCACTCTGCCCCTTCGCTCCCCCCACTTTGTTCTTTCCACATTTTTGTGAAATATTTCATCTGTATTTTTTTTTCCAGCAAGTAAACAAGAAATCAATCACCAATTTTTCCACCCTGTCATCGAATTTTCACACATTATTTTACATTTGTAAATAAGACACAATCGATAAAATCTCACACCGTTACGTTACTTGTATATATTTTCATAAACTAAAGAACAACGCAAAATTTGTCTCCGGCGGGATTTGAACTTGGAATCCGAGGTAATGGACATTTTTGTTCAACACTATGAATAAATAGACTTCCGTCGGTTTCGACGATGCAGATACATTTGTTCGATCAATTCCCAATCACGATAGTGCAAGTTTGTGCCTCCCCAGTCAAACTAGTCACGACAATTCGCAGGCAATTTTCGCTAAAATCAAGTCCAAATTTTTAAATATTTACTACTATCTTCCTTTTTGGCGACATTTTTTTAGCAACAAATCTCCGTCTCATATTCTTGCTACATCAGGACTTACAGGCATGCATTAAAAAAAAATGGAAATAGCACTGCTGCACACCGCACAGATATTAAGTAGAGACTTTCGATACAGACGAAATAAAAAAAAAACAACAATGCAACACACAGGACGTCATGCTCTCAAGTCACATATGAGCTACGCTTGGTAGCGCATTGAAAGTACGTAATAAAAAGAAGGCTATTTATTATTAATAATAATAATAATGATACTAATAATAATAATCCTTTCTACTATAGGCACAAGTCCTGTAATTTAGGGGTAAGGGAATAGTCGATCATATCGAGCCCAATGTTTCAGTGGTACTTATTTCGTTGACCTCGAAAGAATGAAAGGCGAAGTCGACCCCGGCGGAATTTGAACTCAGAACGTGGCGATTGGTGAAATACTGCAAAGCATTCCGTCCAGCGTGCTAACGATTCTTATTTCTTAATTGCCCACAAGGGGGCTAAACACAGAAGGGGCAAACAAAGACAGACAAAGGGATTAAATCGATTACATCAACCCCAGTGCGTATCTGGTACTTAATTTATCGACCCCGAAAGGATGAAAGGCAAAGTCGACCTCGGGGGACTTGAACTCAAAACGTAGCGGTAGACGAAATACTGCTAAGCATTCGGCTCGGCGTGCTAACGATTCTCGCAGCTCGCCGCCTAATAATAATAATAATGATAATAATAATTATGGTGTCAAATTTTAGCCGAAGACCAGCAATTTCAGGGAGAAAGTAATTTGATTACACTGACCCCAGTACTCAACTGGTATTATTTATCGATCCCGACTGACAAAGTCGACCTCGGTGGCGGCAGTTTAACTTAGAATGTAAAGCTAGAATAAACAATAATAACCTTTCTACTATAGGCACAAGGCCTGAAATTTGGGGGAGGGGGATATTCGATATCATCGACCCCCACTGCATGACTTGTACTTAGTCTATCGACCCCCGAAAGGATGAAATGCAAAGTCGACCTCGGCGGAATTTGAACTCAGAACGTAGCGGCAGATGAAATACCGCCAAGCATTTCGCCCAGCGTGCTAACGACTTTGTCAGCTCGCCGCCTTAATAATAATAATAATGATAATAATAATAATAATAATGTATTCTGATTGATTATCATTAGGATTACTCTTATTGTTTTTGTATCGGAGAGATTAAACTCAAAGTAAATAAAATATAAATACAAAATTAAAGCCCCTGTCAAAAGCAAACCCATTGTTGAAATGACAAAAGCATAAAACGTTGTGAGGGGGTTCCATAAAACAATGGATAGCAAAAATAACAAATAAAATTCCAACAAATGTATTTCCCGAATTAAAAGGAAAACTGTTTAGAGCCAATGAGAGAAAGGATGGAGGACGATGACTGCAGAGGGATTTGAACTCAAAACCGAAAGAACATAGAATAAATAACTATTTCTTTTCAAGAGCAACAGCTGGGGGAGAGTAGGAGAAATTAAAAAAAGTAGTTGAGATTTTACATGAAGTCGGACAGAATAGCTGCCAGTATTAGTGAGGTCGTACAGTACGAAAGAAAGCGCTGTTGCACGTGTGTCGAAGTTGAACAAGTAATGCACCGGAAGTGCTCTAGCCTTGCTCAAACCATATTAAAGCCAGATGCCTCTCGCTCTCTCTCTCAGTTCATATGTCGCCTTGATTGATTGCACTCATTAGGTTGTATGAGGACAGGATAGAGCCTTGTTACGTTTCATTTACTCTAAACTTGCGTGTTTCGGTTTCTTTTGTTTAGTCTTTGTTTAGGGTTTTGTTTCATTCAATTATATTTATTTCTAACACAACGTATGAGACTTGCGAATGGGACTTCCTCAGAATATGAGCTGGATGAACGCGGCGTGTCAATACTGCACACAACCGTATTATCTGTTTTGATATATCGGGCGCAGCGATGGCTGTGTGTTTAAACATTTGCTCCACAAATATCTGGCTTAATGTTCGATAGTGCACAATTTGCGAAAATATTTCTTTCCCATAGCAACAGATGGGCCAATAACTTGTGAGTAAAATTAGGTAGATGGAAATCCGTCGTTAAGATCGTTTCTCCTTTACAGTGATAGATTTTAGGTCACCTGGTTAAAGATCACTCTTTAAGTGCCTTTGATGCGCTTGGTCCCTAATCTGAAGAAATGTCTCCTCTTTCAACCACAAGTTTCTTGGTCCATAAAAAGGGTTATGGGTACTGCTGTTCCTACTTTAAGAAATTAAAATAATAATAATAATAATGATACAGTAAAAATGAAAGCATCACATCAAACCGCAGAACGTACCCACGGCACACAGAGCAGCGCTCAGTACGGTAGTGCAGTGAAAGCATGTGATAAAAAAAATAAAACTGAGTAATGATAATGTGCGATAATTGTTGTCATTCATTGTTGTTGATGGTGACGAGGTAAGGTCTTCACTGATGGAGAGGTCCTACAATCCAAATAGTCCCCGCCGTGGACATTGTGGGCGCGCGTACACGCACAGAACTAAATTAGGGAGCGATCACCTAGGGCGTAGTTGAAGGGAGAATTGGGTGGAACTTCTGGCAAAAGTAGGTTGCATAGCAGTACCCAAAATGGCCATTGATAGCAATTTTATTTCCGTTAAATTTTCATTCCATGATGTATTCTCTCTAAATATAATGTCAAAAGAGACTTGCAAACGTTCGATGTAAGCGACGGAGTGCCAATATATATATATATATATATATATATATTACGTAAAACTGTAAAACGTGGCATGTTTATAGGCAAATAAATGATATTTACAGAAAGAATGTCACTCTGTTTTTGTGTGCAACATTGTACATTTTCGCAAGTCTTTTCAGTTTTATCGTTGTCACCAAATATCTACCTATTTATCTATCTATCTATCTATCTATCTATCTGTGCTACACTATTTCACTATATATATTCGTGTGTGTGTGTGTTTATAAGATTATGTATATCTGTGCATTTACATCTCCATAGATACACACACACACACGTGCATGCATGTATATAGTTTCTTCGCTTGTATGAATGAATAAGCAAGCGATGTGTGTGTGGTGTGGACCGTATTCGAAACAGAGCGGAAGACTTGGACACAATGGCGCATACACAATCGCATTCACGCTTGCTTTATCAGTACGCAATAATAGGGATCTTGATTATTCTGTACTACTACTACTACTACTACTACTATTAATAATAATAATAATAAAAGATCAGGGTGGTGATAATGATTTTGGTGATGGCGGTGATTCTCTCACACAAAATGAATCTCACACTTTTGCGCAGGCGCACTCGTTCGCACACATACTAACGTATAACACACTTCCGTCTACATTTACACATTTTTCCCCCTCTACCTTTTTCACTTTTTCTCACAATCTGTCTTATCTTTTATGCATTATGATATTAATGCGCATCAGTGGCAATATTGACAAGAATAATACGAGAGTTTGTGTGTGAGAATATGTTGATGTGCATATATGTGTATAAACTCTCTCTCTCTCATATATATATATATATATATGCATACACACGTGTTCATACCTATTTAAATATTCACATTACTCTTTTCAATATTTTCACTACTCATTCACGTCAGGTGTGCCTGTACTGAGCATACACATAGCTACACATTTACACACACACACACACACGTATACATATATGTATATATATATGTGTGTATATTTACACAGATACCGATACGCACATACTATATATATATATAACACATACAGATGCGTACACACACATATATATATATATGTATACACATATATATATATATATAACACAGATACGTACACACACACACACACATATACATTTCTCTCTCTCTCTCTCTCTCTCTCTCTCTCTCTATATATATATATATATATATATATATATATATATACACATATCTATCTATCTGTCTATACAATGTGAGAGAATGAAGGACATATGTGTGAGCATGTGGAAAGGTGTTTTGTCGATGTATGATGTGTTTGTGTTGTTAATGGCGGATCTGGGATCAATGCACAGCGTTCTACAATAGAAGATGGCGAATGCACATTTTTGATAGGGTATTTTGGCGGGTGTTGGTGCGGGTATGTTGCTATATATCTGTGGATGTGTAGAGGACCTGATCTTTGTGTGTATGGTGATCGTTAGGGACATAATACAACTCGTGCTAGCAGTAATAATAAATAATAATAATAAATAAATAATGTCAATAACATTAACAATTATAGTTGGTTTATCTTTCCATGGATTTTTGTTGCTTTTTTTAAAAGTATTTCTTACGTATCTCTATTTTTTTCCTTTCTTCTAATTTTTGGTTAATGGAGGTAAGAGTTGATTCGGAGTCGTGACATGAGAGGTTACCATCAACAATTACAACAGCCACAAAATAGAGATATAGACATACTGCCGTACGTACGTTCGCAGACAGATAGTCACGTATACAAACAGAAAAATATTCATGCACGCCCATGTTTATAGGAAGAAAGCGTTAGACTTTCACTAACTAAACTGTTCTTGCGTAACGAGACATTCAAAGAGAGACCGAGACAGACAGGCAGACATAAATACAGAGGACAGAAAAAAAGGGAGATAACCCGAAGCCATGTATAAATAGACAAGATCACTCATCCCGAGACACATAAAGGTATCACACAGCCATTATATAACGTTGTATGTATGTACGTATATCCACTTAGTTGCAGCCAGTATGTGTATCCATTTAGTTACAGCACCATATAGGTGTGTGTGTGTGTGTGTGTGTGTGCGTGTGTGCGTGTGTGCGTGCGTGCGTGCGTGCGTGCGTGCGCGAATCGATATCAATACAGGCGTAGCTGTGTGGTAATAAATTTGTTTTCCAACCGTGTAACACTGGGTTCAGTTCCACTGTGTGGCACCTCGTGTAAATGTATGTCCTAAAACAAACTCAGGTGGGTTTTTGTGAGTGGATTTTGAAATTGGAAACAGAAAGCAATCTGTCGC
>NC_069006.1:15493215-15494736 GCF_001194135.2 Octopus bimaculoides | reverse complement strand
TGTGTGTGTGTGTGTGTGTGTGTGTGTGTGTATATATATATATATATATATTTGTAAACACACACAAAACTGTGCGTATGTGTTTGTCTTTCACAGCGCTTGGAAACCGCTGCTGGTTTGTTAACGTCCCTGTAATTTAGCAGTTGGCAAAAGAAAGCTGTAGAATAAGTACGAGATCTAAAAAGAAATTCAGGGATCGCTTGTTTTGACTATAAACCCTTCAATGCGATGCTCTAGTATGGCCGTAGTCGAAAGAAGTAACAGACAAAAGTTCTATTTATCTATATATTCATATCTGTTAATCTCTAAGTATTCATTTCTAGTCTGTCTGTCCGTCTGTGGATTTGGTAGACGGAAACTGAAAGCTCGTCGGGTGTGTGTGTGTGTTTCTCCTCCATCATCGCTCGACGACCGATGTTTGTGTGTTTACGCCCCCGTAACTTAGCGGATACTGGCTAGCACCGTGTATGCTAAGATAAGAGTTAAATTAACTCCGTAGCCAGTAACGACCGACAAAGGGAGTTCAGTCCCTAGCGTACATAGCCGTATCGCGATTTCGAATTCTGTGTGTGTGTATGAGTTCCACCCCCTTGACAATAAGTGTCAGTGTATTTACACCCCCTTAACGGTTCGGCAAAAGTAACCGATAGAATAAGTACTTGGCGTAACAAAACAAAATAATCACTGAGGTCGATTCATTAGACTAAAAATACTTCAAGGTTGCGCCCCAGCATAGCCGCAGTCGAATGACTAAAACAAGTAAACGATAGAAGATATATAGTGTGTATGTCAACATATGTGTATATATAGGTAAATGTATAGTGTGTAAATATGTGTATGTTTGTGTGTGTGTCACAGAACCCCCTACTCCTGTATCTAAACGTTATCGAAGTCTATAAAGACTAAGAAGTGAATCTATTAATATCAATACAGATAATCACCGCAAACCATGGATCAACATACAAGTTCAAGTTTACCAGAATGAAGAACATTTGAGAATAATGAAACCCCAAGGTAAAAAACGAAAAAAAACAAAAAAAAAACAAAGAAAAAAAAATAACAAATCACAAACAAGCATATCAAATATATATTCCGATAATCAGCAGCCAGATCGATACTACTGTAGTTTCGAAACGGTGTCGACAGCATTAAAAACACAAACGCTACCTAGGGATCATTAGAAATCAGCTAGAGCGGCGAGCTGGCAGAATCGTTAGCACGCCGGGCGAAATGCTTTGTGGTATTTCGTCTGCTGCTACGTTCTGAGTTCAAATTCAGCCGAGGTCGACTTTGGCTTTCATCCTTTCGGGGTCGATTAAATAAGTACCAGTTACGCATTGGGGGGTCAATGTAATCGACTTAATCTGTTTGTCTATCTTTGTCCCCTCTGTGTTTAGCCCCCTGGAGGCAATAAAGAAATAATAAGAAATCAGCTAGAGTGGCGAGCTGGCAGAAACGATAGCACGCCGGGCGAAATGCTTAGCGGTATTTCGTCTGCTGCTACGTTCTCAGTTCAAATTC
>NC_069006.1:15491892-15493205 GCF_001194135.2 Octopus bimaculoides | reverse complement strand
CAGCCGAGGTCGACTTTGGCTTTCATCCTTTCGGGGTCGATTAAATAAGTACCAGTTACGCATTGGGGGGTCAATGTAATCGACTTAATCTGTTTGTCTATCTTTGTCCCCTCTGTGTTTAGCCCCCTGGAGGCAATAAAGAAATAATAAGAAATCAGCTAGAGTGGCGAGCTGGCAGAAACGATAGCACGCCGGGCGAAATGCTTAGCGGTATTTCGTCTGCTGCTACGTTCTCAGTTCAAATTCCGCCGAGGTCGACTTTGCCTATCATCCTTTCGGGGGTCGATAAATTAAGTACCAGTTACGCACTAGGGTCGATGTAATCGAGAATCTGTTTGTCTGTCCTTGTTTGTCCCCTCTGTGTGTAGCCCTTTGTGAGTAGTAATGACATGAGAAATCGGTTAGAGCGACATTGGCGTTGTATGTCCATTATGCCAACATTTGTTTATTACTAACAACAACAAATTAGTATTAATTTGTAATTACGAAACATTATCGTTAAAACAAAAAAAAAATCTTTCAAAATGGATGCAGTGATCCTAAAATTATAATATAATATAGAAGTAGCGAAATAAGCTTACTGAGGAAAGAACAATTTAAGGACCGATATTTTACTTAACATCAACCCAAGGAGTGGCAAGAACTTATTACAAAGAGACTCAGTAACGAATATATACAATTAAACATGTTGCTTCTCAATCGATGTAATATTGCAAACATGGAACCACACCAAAACAAGTTTAATATAAGCTGGCGAAACGGCATATTCCTTAACCAACGTTCTAGAACAAGGTACAAAGAAAAAATACAAGCGTAGATTAATGTCTATAATATATATATATATATATGGTCAATATTATTAAATAAATTGACTGAATGAATTACAAATTAAAAATAAAATAAATCAGCATTAGATTTAAATTAAATTAAAAATTTTATAGGGGTGGGGCAAAATTAGTGACCGGGGCAAAATGAGTAATTCCTGATTGCTTGTTATTTTCCCCCTCCGTGTTTGAAATCATTAAATGGCAAGTATTACTTCACCACTTTGCACCGTTGCATTATCTTTAGGAGTACAGGTTTATCAACATAGTTGTCGTTGTTGATGGAATTTGGAACATAATTGACAAGTACTTTTTGTTCCAGGTATTTTTGATCCGTCTGTAATTGAGGCTGCTAATAAAATTTCTGAATAATTTTTGGTGTTGGATTCCGAGTCAATTTTTTTTTCTAACACTAACGTCTAAATTTGTTAATTTTCACTATAGAGAATATTTTGTTGAGTTTTTCTATTTAATCGAGTTTCGTTACTT
>NC_069006.1:15489272-15491882 GCF_001194135.2 Octopus bimaculoides | reverse complement strand
ACTATAGAGAATATTTTGTTGAGTTTTTCTATTTAATCGAGTTTCGTTAATTTCATATCACATGCCATTTTTCTATGAATTTCTTATATTTCACCTAGGTATTTAATTTTCTTTTTGTTACATTTCAGATCTTTCTGATGTCAAAGGATGGATATTGATGCGCATGAGAATATTTTCAAATATAATTCGGGAGAATCGAAGAGGCAAATTTACCTTGTCTTACTCATTTTACCCCATATAAATGACTTTATTATATGCTCAAAGGGAACGGTGATACATGGTGTTCAGATTATGGTATAATGTTTTTAATGTAATTAGAGAAAGTAATTTACTTACCTGATATAGGTTTTGTAAGGTAATAAACGTAAAATATATTTTCTCAAATTCAAAAATGTACTTAAAAACCCATCATTGTGCACCTCCACCCCATATAAAATAGAAACATGGGAAAAACTAACTCAAACAAATTTCAACATAATTAAAACGCCCTAACTACAATGAAACTGAAATATCTCTTATTAATGAAATGGTACAACGTACTTATTACTTGTGAACAATTCAAGCTGCAATTAAATTTATAGAATAAACACATATATATGGAATTTAAACTAACATATACTCCTGGAATTATAAACATTTGATATTGTTAAAAACAAATAGGTCGTAACAAAATTATTCTACGTATAAGATAATTAAACGCCATGTGTTGCAAAGAAATTAACGAAAGCCATACATACCTACGTCCGAACTCATCACTGCCAAAAACTAAAAAGGAATGACTGTGACTTGTCAATTGGCGGAAGTCCATACCAACTACGTAACGGAAGTGATGTTTGATGCAGCAGTGAATGACAACCAGACTAGACCCAAAACTGCTGAACTACAATTAAGAAAAAGAAAAAAAATATATATAATGTCCAAGTTGGTCGATAAGGAAGCGACAAAACTTTTTGAGTTGAGAGATTTCCCGGTGTATGTAAATATGTGGTTGAGTTAGTGTGTTGATTGAACTGTCGATGCATACACCCGAGTTTCCCTGTGCCTCTAATAGATTGGATTTGATTATTCCGTGTCAGTTTCTTTAGCATATCCGTGTATCAACAGTATATATGAACACTCATCCCAATATTTAATGTATAATCGGATTTGCCCTACCACCTACATACACATGCACAGATCGATACACTCGTCGATATAAATATACATGTAAAATCACATAAAGACCTACTCCGACAAACAGTTTCACGATCTAAATCATGAAAATTTTATAAACGTTCAAGAGAACTTGAATTAATCCATTTTTGGAATATTATATCTCGAAACTCACACATAAGGCTAAAAACAATAGCCTGTAAATATTGGGTTGATAAACATTTTGGATAGTAAAAGTTGTAGAGAAAGAGTGGGTTAACATAATATAGCAATTAATGAGACGATTCAAAAAATAGACGAATTCAGAATAGAATATTTTAAAGACAATACAGTATGCTGATGTATATTACTGCTCTAATGTTTTAGAGTGTGCTTCTTTATATGAACAACTAATAATAGCCATCCATCTGTCCGTCTGCTACCGTCACCGACCTATCACCCTCCCCAAACAGCGACGTAAAGTGCTGCTGGCAAGCCGTACACAACTGCTAAGAACCAAGTAGCGCACGCCCGTCCTGATCCGTCAAAGACTTAATCCCGGTTTTGTTTCAACGTTGCGTCTCTAGCGTTCGGGCCCATCGGACTGCCTAAGTCTCTTCACGCTTTAGCGTGTGGGGCTTAGCTCTGACAACACACCCTTCATATTTCGTCTCAAAGAAATGGTCAACGGGGCCATTCTCGCTTCTAACGCGGCAGTTGCGATACCTTTACTAATGCCCTCTTCTAGTTTGCTAACAAGTTCTCCCTCTAATCTATTTCTTTCTATTGCTAAATCTTTGCTAAACGCTATCGATTCTACATTATTTACATTTGACGGATAACACATTCCTAAAAAGCCCTAAAATTCACTCCATAATTGCCCACGGGCATATGACGTAGTGGTTAAGAGCACGGGGCTACTAACGCCAAGATTCCGAGTTTGATTCCAAGCAGTGACCTGAATAATAATAATAACATCGAAAACTACCTTACGAATGAGAAGTCAGGTTCGAAATTTCCCCAAGACACCTGATGACGGTTAGAGGGTATATCAGCCGAAATGTTGTGTTAACAACAAAAAGATGAGGACAAACATCCGTCAAATGCAAATAATGTACATAATTCCTGATCTCTTAAATATAGAACTATGCTATCGATTCTACTCTAATAGCTCTCTTCAACTGCCTCTTAACTAGTTCGCTTATCCGGTCCCGGTAGTCTTTGTGAGCCGGTAAGAACGTATTCAGCTTTCAATTAACGGGTCCCTACTACGGATCCTATTTAAATCGACTATGCATATCACAAATTTGTGATCTGTGTAGCCACCAATTTAAAATGTGGACAACCTATGGTATCCCTATCCTCTGACCTAACAAATATTCCATCTAAATACAATATGGATGATCCATTGTGATTGCTCCATGCCTACAGTGGCACATCAACGAAAACCAGTCAGAAAGCTGGAGAGTCCAGAGTAGG
>NC_069006.1:15484272-15486772 GCF_001194135.2 Octopus bimaculoides | reverse complement strand
GCAGATAAAGAGATTAAGTCGATTACATCGACCCCACGGAAAGGATGAAAAGCAAAGTCAACCTCGGCGGAATTTGAACTCAGAACGTAGAGGCAGACGAAATATCGCTAAGCATTTCGCCCATCGCGCTAACGTTTCTTATTTCTTTATTGCCCACAAGGAGCTAAACATAGAAGAGACAAACAAGGACAGACAAAAGGATTAATTCGATTACATGGACCCCAGTGCATAACTGGTACTTAATTTATCGACTCTGAAAGGATGAAAGGCGAAGTCGACCTCGGCGGAATTTGAACTCAGAACGTAACGGCAAACGAAATACCGCTAAGTATTGCTCCCGACGTGCTAACGTTTCTGGCAGCCCGCCGCCTTAACAAAGAGTTGATAGGACTGCGAAAAGAAGTGCTCAAATAAATGAGGCAATGATAATTAAACATTGGTCATAGAACAAACATTAAAATGAGTTAACGACTTTTATATACGGTATCAAAGCTCTAACATACATCTTATATAAATAAAAATTACCACCGCTTTCATAATATACAGGGTGTCCAGAGAGTCTGGGCACAAGGAGTAAATAAAATCATAACATAAACAGTTAAATGTAAGACTTCTTTTTCTGGAGTATGTTGAAAGAGAAAGTTTACTCAATAAAGAATACAGATTTATTTATTAACATTACAATGAAATACAATCGTTTCGTTTTAAAAGTATGTGCTAATCCCTTTGTACCCAAACTTTGTGGACACCCTGTATAAATCAAAAAATATAATATATAAGACATACAAATACAGAAAACCACCAAGGTAAAAATATACATATCTACGAAAAGAAAAAAAAACACGTATATGAATGTCCCATCAAAAGTCGACTAAAAATTTGTAAAATACTTAAAAATACTAAAAATATGTTATGCTGAAAATGGTGAGAAAGCGGGCAAACAAATAAAGAATAAATCGGCTAAAAAGTTATATTTACTTTACTCACCCCAAAAGGTAATAATCCATGAGTAATTTTTTTTCTAATAAGAAAATACGTCCACACAGAATATAATAGTTCAAGAGTAAGGATTCACGAATTAAATTAAATTCCTTGAAGTGAAGGCACAATGATCCAGTGGTTAGGGCAGCGGACTCACGGTCGGAGGATTGCGTTTTCGATTCCCAGACCGGGCGTTGTGTGTGTTTATTGAGCGAAAATACCTAAAGCTCCACGAGGCTCCGGCAGGGGTGGTGGCGACACCTGTTATACTCTTTCGCACGAACTAAATGGCGGTGCATTAGCATGGCCGCAGCTCTGAGCTGAAACTAGAGAAAAAAAAAACATTATCTATGGCCATCACCATAGTTAGATAGCAATTGATGCATATCACGGCAATGGCCCCCTCGTCAGGATGAAAAGAGATAGGGCACATACAAAACCAGGACAAGATTTTTTTATTGCCCATAAGGGGCCAACATAGAATACTACAAACATGTGGGGACATAAAATACATGACATGAATGAAAGTGTAATATTTACAATGAAAATGAGACGACGACCCCGGCCCCACCTTATTTCAGTGTTCATACAAACAATTTTTCTTCTTTTTTTTTCCTATCAATAAAAATTACAGATCTTTTTAATGAAAATTTTTCTTACCATAAAATGTTCTTTTTGATTATTTCATATTCTACCGCAGTGGACCGGAGTTCGCATTTCACTTGCGGCCCCAATAGGTCTACCTCTAAAGGAAATGTCTCTTTTAGGATTCTGTAGTTTTCCTTATCCGTTAATATGCATTCTTTGTTCTCCTCACAACCCTCATTATTGTTTACCTTGGTTTTCTTACTCGGTTTTGTGATTTTATTTTCTATTTAAAAATTTTTCCAGCATGCTACTAAATAAATCTTTTTCCTTGTGTTTCCACCTTGTTGTGTTTCTTTTGTGTCTCTTTGGTGCTTTTGTCTTATTTTGTTACTTGGTGTTGGTGGCTATGCCAGTGCCTTATTTTTGAATGTCGCTCTCACCCCCAGTCGTGTTTCAGTTTCTGAAATGCTACTCTTTCCCTTGGTACCCTGCTGTTGTATACCCTGTGAGTCTGTATGTCTCTCTTGTGATTTTGTCTTTTTCCTTTTTTTGGAGATGCTGGTTGTACACGTGTCTCACTTCTGTCTGTTGTCGTTGCAACTTCTTCCTGGGCTGCTTCGTGTTGCTGTTCATCTTTCGGCGGTGTGTCCCTTCTCTCTCTCTCTCTCTCTTCCTTCTGTTCACCTCTGTAAAGTCTCCTCTGTAAAGTCTCCTGTTTTCTGCCTGTTTTTGTTGAACCTGCACATTCACCGCTGCAATCTGTTGTACGCTTTGGGGACATACCTTCTTCATATGCCATCCTTCTTATATGTATGTAATATGATTTTTCTGAATCTTCAGATTTTTTTCAATTTGCTAGGCCACTGGTTTTAAATTGATATTAATCAAATTAATATTCAATTTTTCACCCCTATTATTTAAATTATATATA
>NC_069006.1:15479589-15483206 GCF_001194135.2 Octopus bimaculoides | reverse complement strand
TATATATATATATATATATATATATGACGGGCTTCTTTCAGTTTCCGTCGACCAAATCCACTCAAGTCTTTGGTCAGTTCAATGTTACAATAGAAGACACTCGCTCAAGCTGTCACGCAGTGGAACTGAACCCGGAACCATGTCGTTCGGAAAGAAGCTTTTTTTTTTACACTGCCACACCGGCTCCTATTTATTATTCTATTCTCTGTCTCTGTCTCTGTCTCTCTGTCTCTCTCACTGTCTCTGTCTCTGTCTCTGTGTCTCTCTCTCTTGCTCTCTCTTTGTCTATCTCTTCCATTTCATACCTTAATACATTTGTGTACTGTTTTGCACGCTTTCTCTCTCTTTCTCCCTTTCTCACCCATTCTCTCTTCGTATGTGTTTGGCTGTGTGTATTGAATGTGTGGTATTCTGCTGTTGCTGTGTACGTGTGTGACTTTCAATGTATGTGTATATATATGTATGTATATTTTTCTGTAATTGTATGTTTTCATTTATGTGCTTATGTGTGCATGTTTCCCCCTCATTCTGTCTGTCTATCTGTCTGATTCACTCTCTCCCTCACTCTCATTTAGTCAATGTGCATGTGTGTATGCATTTGTTTGTATCGCAGAGATATATCCGACACATAATGGAAACAATAACGCAAAAAGACAAAAATAAAAAAAATTAAAAAAATGTATCGCAGAACAAATACAACACAAAGAAAACTAGAAAATGAAAGCAACAAATAAAATAAATTCTAAAAACAATCGACTAACCAGCCAGTCAACTAACCAACTAACTAACTAACCAAACAGGGGCGATGGGATGGATTAATAGCCTTTATATAGATACGTTTACGTTGCAGACATATTGAATATGGCGGACTTGTAGCTGTTTGAATATGTTAACTAAAGGAAACAAAACATGACTATCTCTCTCTCTCTCACACCGAAATAAATTCATACATAAATATGCATACGTGTATATACACATACATACATACATATATACAATACACATGTATGTTTTTATGTACATACATATATGTATATACACACATATACACAAAAACACATGCACTCCAGTGGCACTAAAGTTCTCTTCTAGGTGAAATTAGCGATCCGAAAACCGCAAATGCACACACACACACACATTCAGAAATAGGAATAAGAGAGAAAGAGAGAATGAGAGTGAGGAAGAACAAGAGAGAGAGAGAGGAGTGATTAATGCAAAACCTATATATATATATTTTCCAACAAAATCGAAAAGAGAGCAGGGAAGAGAATGAAAAGAGTGAATGGAGGAAAGAGAAAATGCAACATGGGAACTAAAACAAACAATAAAATATAAGAACAAGATGACAAAAAAAAAAAAACTATAATAATACAGAATTGAATTGATTCTACTGTTTACAAAATGAATGAATGCTTAAGTACTTGGTTTCCCTTCCATGGAAGGGTGAATCCATTCGGTCCGGCTAGTTGGGGGTCAGTGATTCAAAATAAAATAAGAAAGGAAGTGAGAAAGAAAGGAAGAAATGAAATCTATAAAGAAACAACAAATTATGTTTGAAATACATGATGGAGAAAGAAAAGTAAAGGTTTTTAAATAATAGCAGACTTAATGTGTCGCCCAGTTTAACACCATCACCTGGCGCTTTAAGTGACTGTGTATAGTAGGTGTGTAGTGGTTTGCGAGCAATTGCATGACGATCTGTGGTCTGAGAAGCGTCTCTTGTTTACAAATGTGGCCGTTGATTGATTCAATTTAACCCATATAAATAAAACGGCAAAATAAACGCCATTCAATTCCTGAAAATCTAAAGTTTATTCTGTTATTCTTGTATTCTTTTTACTGGTTTCAGTCAGAGGCTGGAGCCATGCTGGAGCCATGCTGGAGCACTGCATTTCACTGTCTTTGGGTCTCCATTCGGTACTGTTTTTGGCGAAGAAGTGACTTGGTCAAAGCTGCTCTTTTTTGTGCCTCCTGCCATGATGTGGGCTCATTTAGGATTTCGGAGAGAAATTTGTCCAGGTACTTTTTGGAGGTTTTCACATTTTCACCTTGCAGATCTCTTAGGTTCATTGTCAAAGGTGTTACACACATTTGTTGTGGACCCCTGAAACCCTAGCTGAAGTAATATATACGTACCCCCAACACACGCACAAACACACACACATACACACACACATATACATACATGCATATATATACAGCTTAAAACAATGTGTGGCAAGACCGTAACTGAATTATCGTTACAAAATATATGAAGGGCTTCCGGACAGTTCCAGCCTGCCTTATATCACTCACAAAACTTGGATCGACCAGCCTAAGTTAATGGTAAGAAACATATGTCCAAGATGTCGCAGAGTGGGATTGAACCCGGGATCTCGTGATTGTAAAGTAATTATCTCAACACTTTAGTTAACATTACTTTCTCTGCGGAAGTTTGAGTCTTCAATTTTTTCTTCCCCGGCGATTTTGGGTATTTCTACTCCCTACTCTGCCTTCTGGATTCCGGCTCGAAGTGATGGCCCCAGATCTCGTCTTCTAGCCACTAAACGTTTTTTAAAAAAATTTCTCTCTTTGCTTATTTTTGTATTTCTTTCTGTTGAAGAGCGTCGGCTCGAAACGTAAAAGACTTTCTCACTTCCCGAGCGTTAAACTAATACTTTAGTTTGTTGTTTGCACTCTTATCTTGCCAATAGAGAAAGAGACGGTTTCTAACCAGGATCCAAGGCTCCTTCATTGCAATTTCAACATCTGTATGTATGTATGTATGTATGTATGCATGTATGCATGTATGTGTGTATGCATGGATATAAGTATGCATGTATGTATGTATGTAGAAATGTATGTATGTATGTGGGTAGAAGTATAAACGTATATATTTGTTACACTCTCTTTCTCCGTGTGAATGTTCCATTCTCTCACTCTCACTCTCTTTCTCTCTCTACACACACACACGCATAATGCATAACGCACAGGACGTTGTTCTGAAAGGTTTTGGTCTCGGCGCCTGTAGCGAAGTAAACGAAGAACCGTTTAGCTGAAGAGCAGACAAGGAACAGAAACACATGAATCATGTGATATTGTTGATGTCGGTGATGGCGGTGGTGATATTTGGTGTTGGTGATGATGGTAAGGATGTGGTAATGATGACGACGATGATGATGATAATGACGATGATGGTGGTGGTGGTGAGGACGACGACGAAGATGATGATTACAATGCTTATGACGATGATGTTGACGGTAGAGGGACATAGTTGTTGGTGTTGGTATGTTGGTTTACAGCAGTGATGCTATTGAAATTCGTTGGTATAGCTTGAGGAAAGCCTAAGAGGTGGCGGCGGCGATGGGAGCGGTGGTGGTGGTGTTGGTGGTGGTAATGGTGGCGGTGATGGTGGTAATGGTGGTTGTGATGGCGTTGTTAGCAGTGAAAGCCATTTCTGTTGTTGGTGTTTGTTGGTTTTTGCTGTTTGAATCGCGCGAGGTCAAATTCCGATTAGACCAAGCGAAAATAGAATAGATTCTATTTCGGGACACTCATCGACAGACGGATGACCCACTGTTGCTTCCGGCTAGAAACACACACACACACACACACACACACACACACACACACACACA
>NC_069006.1:15479022-15479579 GCF_001194135.2 Octopus bimaculoides | reverse complement strand
GACAAACATAGCTAGGCACACACATACACACACAACAAACATACTTACGCACACACACACACACACACAACAAACATAATTACGCACACACATACACAACTCACACACATATACAACTCACACACAATCATACACACACACACACACACACACACACACACACACACACACACACACACACACACACACACACACACACACACACACACACACACACACACACACACATGACAAACATACCTACGCAAACACATACACACACAGAGATTGTTTTGGCAATAGAAGAAAAAAGGCGGCATTGAAATATAAAAGTATATCGTATAGAGACTTGACGGGGTGCTTATATTCAAACATATATATAGACATACACTTATGCAATATTTATATACAAACGTACGTGTGTGTGTGTATACATACATATATGTATGTATGATGTAAGTGTGTGTATATATATATATGTACTTGTATATATGTATAGGTATATGTGTGTGTGTATACATATGTATATGTATGCATGATACTATATATATATATATATATATATATATATATATATA
>NC_069006.1:15475630-15479012 GCF_001194135.2 Octopus bimaculoides | reverse complement strand
TATATATATATATATATATATATATATATATATATGTATGTATGTGTACTCATACATGTGTATGTTTACGTATGTGCATACGTATATCATATATATTATAGGCGCCGGAGTGGCTGTGTGGTAAGAAGTTTGCTTCTCAACCACAAGGTAATCATTAGATGCATGTTCTAGTTCTGCTAGTTGTCATTGGGGCAAATCATTTTCTGTAACCTCGAGTGGAGTCGTTTTTGTTGGCTGAACTCGAAGTACACAAAACTATAAATAATAGCGCAAAATATTGGGTTAAGCTGACAGAATAGTTAGCAAGCCGGGCAAAATGCTTAGCGGTATTTCGTCCGTCTTTATGCTCTGCGTTCAAATTCCATCTTTGGCTTTCATCCTTTCGGGGTCGAAAAATTAAGTACCAGTTGCGTACTGGGGTCGATGTAATCGAATGGACCCCCTCCCCCAAAATTTCGGGCTTTGTACCTAAAGTAGAAAAGAATATTGGTTTCAAATTTTGAGACTTACCCAGCAATTTCGATGAAGGGGTTAAGTCATTTACTCGACTGATAGTTATTTTATCGATCCCAAAAGAATGAAAGACAAACTCGAGCTCGGCGGAAGTTTTATATATGTTTATTATTACTTAATAATCGTTAGCAGGCCGGGCAAAATGTTTAGCGGCATTTCGTCCGTCTTTACGTTCTAAGTTCAAATTCCATCGAGGTCCACTTTGCCTTTTATCCTTGCGAGGTCGATAAAATAAGTACCAGTTTAACACTGAGGTCGATGTAATCGACTTACCCCCTCCCCCGAAATTACTGGCTTTGTGCCGAAATTTGAAACCAATATTACTATATACACTGTATCATTGTATGTAGTAATATATGTCTCATTGTATAATGTGTCACAGTAATATAGCACAAAGTAGCATCGGTAAGTTGTTATTTGATGGAATTGGTTGTTATTTCTAGCAGGACGACTCTATTTTGTCTGTACACACCACTACTGACATATATGTACGCCTAACTCTGACATTTTGGATCCCTTTGATGCAGTCAACATGTTAGCACCAGTGGCTAGATTTGAAACATTATCCATTCGATTCGCAAAATACTGTGGCATTGGCAGCTCAATCCGAACGTTTTGCTCCGTGTCCCTTCCTTGTTTCCTTTTCTCTCGCTTTTTCTCTCTCTCTGTATCTCTGCATAAAGACTTGATTCTCAAATATACACTTCCAGTAGCTCTCAAGTAAACTCTTTTAATCATGTTTCTATTAACGGTATTGGACAGAAAGCTGTCAGGTTTTGCAGTTAAATTAGTAAGTTTGCTTTCGTTCCACATCTCAACAGAAAAGAATATTCCCTCTCTTTCTCTCACTCACTCACTCACACCCATCATCTTCTCACTAACTGTGTAATCTTGCTGGCTCCCGTTCCACACATTTCTACACATTCCCCCACCAACACCATTAAACTGCTCTGCTATTATCTTTCCCTGTTTCTCCTAATCCCGGATAGACCAACTCTTACAGTTAGTTTACTCGTGACTTCATTTTCAATTTCAATTTCCAGCACTACGTAATTCTTCATCAACAGTTTGATCCTTCTTAATCTCTAGATTTCTTGTATTTCCCGAGTTTGTTATCTTAATGAATGTCTCTCACTCTCACTTGCCTCTACTTTCACTTTCATTTTCGCTTTAGCTTTCAATGCTGCTTATGTTTATTTTAACTTTCCTTTTTGTTCATATATATATTTATATATATATATATAATTCAATTCCAGTCAACCGTATATTTATTTCACATTCATCTATACTTCTGATCACCCAATTGGAGCTCTCTAAGCACAGCAGCAACTAACCGTTCTTAATCTTCCTATATTTATATACTTATAGATTTCTTTCCGCCTATAGCTTATCACAAATAACCCGTCTTAATCTGCCTTTACACATATATTCTATTCCCATAGCCTACCAAAATCATTCTATGTTCTCATATTACGTTGCTACCTTGGCTTACCTTAAAAGCCTTCTTTTCACACTCACATTCACATGTTCCTTTCTGTATTGTTTGTATATGAGAGGCAAACCTTCTACTCTATCTTACATGAACATTTTGTATAGAGAAGAATCGAAAATAATTGCATACATACATAGATACATATATACATACATTACACACAATCACACACAAATATATACATATATATATATTGTGTATGAATACACACACACACATATATACTTATATATATGTAGGAATGCATCTATACATATATGCATATATATGTGTGTATGTATGTATGTATGTATGTATGTATTCTGTCTTCCTTTCAGCATTCTTTCTTTCGTTTCTCCCTTCTGAACTTTCCAACAAACTTCACTCCGACTTTAAGTTAAAAATAGGTGCTTTGTGGAAGTGTTGTTCAAATCCTGCCGAGGTCAGCTTTGCCGTTCATTCTCACAGGGTCAACAAATCAAGTATCGATTTAGAACATTGGATTAACGGAATCATGAGAGCGTGGGCCAAGGTCCTTTTGTGTTATAAGCTCCAGTTATTTGTATTGAGAGTTCAAGTCTTGCTGTGGCTTATGTAGGTGGTCAACGTCGCGTCCTCTGAGTGAACAACAACTGGAGAGGCAGACGCCTTTGATCGTAAATTTCTTCGTTCAGGGAGAAAACGACGACGCCGACGATGACTATGAAGTTGACAATGACAACGACGACGACCACCACCACCAACAACAGCAATAACAATTGTAGGGACTTCACTAATATCCAGTATGGGATTTCGACACGGTTTTGAGAGGTTCTGTCCAGTTACGATTACAAATTTACTCCTTTTGTTTAAATTCATCCTTTGCACACTGTAAATTATCTGCTGGTGTAGATTTGAAAGTTAAGGCATCCGGAGATATTACTTCACAGACCACGAAAATCTGCTTATGAAGAAACTCATAAACTCCAAGTTAAACAACAGCGAAATTGCATTTTTGAAGTTTAAATATGAAACAAAGTATTTGAACTAACCTAGAGTTTGTATATTTCCCTTCACCTCTTCAAGCTATTACTTGTTGTTGGCACTCTGTCGCTTACGACGTCGAGGGTTCCAGTTGATCCGATCAACAGAACAGCCTGCTCGTGAAATTAACGTGCAAGTGGCTGAGCACTCCACAGACATGTGTACCCTTCATGTAGTTCTCGGGGATATTCAGCGTGACACAGTGTGACAAGGCTGACCCTTTGAAATACAGGCACAGCAGAAACAGGAAGAAAGAGTGAGAGAAAGTTGTGGTGAAAGAGTACAGCAGGGTTCGCCACCATCCCCTGCCGGAGCCTCGTGGAGCTTTAGGTGTTTTCGCTCAATAAACACTCACAACGTCCGGTCTGGGAATCG
>NC_069006.1:15474598-15475453 GCF_001194135.2 Octopus bimaculoides | reverse complement strand
GACATGCTGGCAAAATCGTTAGCAAGCCGGGGAAGATGGTTAGCGGTATTTTGTCCTTTTTTGACATCAAAGACATTCCTCCAAGACCGGTTTTACCTTTCATCCTTTCGGGTTGATAAAATAAGTGCACTGGGCACTGGCCCTTCCACCAAAACTGATGGCCTTGTGCCAAAATTTAAAACCAATATATCAGAAAATGTGCTTAAAGAATTAGTCAGATTACTTAATCCTTTTTATTTTAATTGTTTCATTCATTAAACCGCGGCCGAATTTTATAACTCTGCCTTACTTAAAGCAGGTTATACAGAGAAAGTTACCTACATCAATTCCATTCAATCTTATTTTACCTTTACTAATGGAGATATGAAATCTAGCTGTAAGGATATAAACGATACCAAAATTTAATTTATACGCCATCAAAGAGAGGAAGAGAGATAACTCTCGTTTAATCCCGTATTTTCGTTCTAAAGGTAAATCTATGTCTTTCAAAGATAGTTACACTAAAAATAAGGTAACTAATAGTAAAACCATTTGGTTAATTATGGGAGGCAAAGTAAATTTTTGTGTAAGTAGGAAGTAATGTAAAAACATTACGGAGGATATATTAGAAATAATTACGATTATTTTTTAATATATCAATGGTCAAATATCTTATGATAAAATGTAAAGAAGAAAAAGGTTTATAATTATTAACAAGTCACATATCGTTATCGTTAGGCCTAACTCATCGTAAGGTAAATACCACCATGACCGATATCCAAACTACAGTGGAGAAGGCTAGCCACTGGATTTGGTTAGAAAGAGACAATGAGCGATGGCTAGAGAAATATTGAGCTTTGTTTTTAATAACCAGTT
>NC_069006.1:15463726-15468726 GCF_001194135.2 Octopus bimaculoides | reverse complement strand
AGGCGGCGAGCTGGCAAAATCGTTACTGCGCCGGTAAAATGCATTTCGTCCGTCACTACGTTCTGAGTTCAAATTCCGCCGAGGTCGACTTTCCCTTTTATCCTTTTGGGTTGACAAAATAAGTAGCAGTTGAACATTGCGATCGATCTAATCGACTTAACCTCATCCCCCATAAAACTGTTGGCCAATGATATCCGACAGATCAATATTAATGAATTAAAAAATAATGGTTTTCAATATTTTATTTTAAGAATAGGTAATAACTGCAATCCCCTTTTTATCATTTACGAAATTTACTTTCATTTAAACCAGAAAGGGCGAGGGTGTCTTCACATGTGGCACCCAAAACCGGATAACCCTCTCTCTGTATTTTCTCCTTAGCTTAAGTCCGCTACATTTTCAGGATTGTTAGAACATCGGATAATTGTTTTTTTGCTGTATAGCTATGGCAATTTCTCTATTCTATACTCTATTCTATACAGCTGGCTTATCATCTCTGAAAACAAGGAAGAAAACGATATCAGATACATGTATGTATTGGGTTGTCCGGAAAATTCGTGCCGATTTGTAAAGGAAAGAAAAAGGTCAATAAATACTTGCCATTACATTTTTAATCAACCAAATATGAACCATTTTTGTTGCACAATGCGTCTCCATCTTTCGTTTAACTTGAAAATACCCTCTTCCCAGAATTGAGGTGGTTCCGTGGCAAAGAATTCATCAAGGTATCTTTTTACGTCATACAAAGATATTAAAATTTTTACTATTAAGACTATTCTGCAGAGACCTGAAGAAGTGGAAATCCGAAGGAGCAATATCTGGTGAATATGGAGGGTAACACATCCCAGCCAAGCTGCAGCAATTTTTGTCTGGTTCCCAAAGAAACGTGTGGTCTTGCATTATCATGCTGGAAAGCAACACAGTTCCTGTTGGTCAATTCTAGTCGTTTCTCTTGAATTCCTGCTTTTAACTCGTCCAGTTGTGTGCAGTATTTCTCAGAATTAATTGTCTGGTTTCTTGGGAGAAGCTCATAGTAGAGAATTCCTTTCCAATACCATCAGACACAAAGCAAGACTTTTTTAGGGTGAAGACCCGCTTTTGGGGTGGCTAAGGGTGGCTCATGTCGCTTATATTCCATTTCTCATCACCTGTCACAATTTGCTTTAAAAACGGCGCGTTTTCATTCCGTTTATAAAGCGAATCACAGATGAAAATGCGATCCAAAAGGTTCTTCTCACTCAACTCATGTGGTACCCAAACATCGTAGCGATTTGTGTACCCAAGAATTAACAGGTGCTCATGAACGACGGATTTTGATAGGTTGAGGCTTTCTGCCAATTCTCGGGTTGTGCAATGTGGGTTATTCTCAATTAATGACTTGATTTGGTCATCATCTGTAGTAGACGGTCTGCCTGATCGCTCTTAATCGATAAGGCTACAATCTCCAGCTCGGAACCTTGCGAACCACTTCCGTATAATTCTTTCGGATAAAGAAACATCACCTTAAATTGCGCATATTTCTTTGGTTGATTGTGAGGCATTCTTCCCTTTACGGAAAAAGAAAAATATCAAGTGCCGAAAATGAACTTTCTTATCTTCCGTTTTAAAGGGTTACAAAATTAACACAGGTTATAGGAACATAAACCTTCTTCCACGAAAAGATAGCTTAAACTGTGCTCTAAATGGAGGTGTAGTCAAATCCTATTTTATGGGCTCAACGATGTTCTGAAATAAGTCGAAAGGTAAGCTACTATAAATCGCACGAACTTTCCGGACAACCCAATATGTATGTATGTATGTTTGTATGCAATTATTCAGTTTATTTCAAGATTTCTTGCCAACAGAAAAAAACCCGGTTTCTAACCTAGATGGAAGGTTCCTTCATTAGAATTTCAACATCGACAACAGGGTATTTTTGTTTGTATGTCTGTCTGTCTGTCTGTCTGCAGATTTGTATGTTTTATGTATGTATTCTCATGCATATGGTTGCATATCTAAGACATGCTCATATATACTTAAATGATATTTATGTATGTGTGTATGTAGGTTTGTGCATCTATCTATCTATCTATATATCTGTTTATCTATCTATCTGCTTATCTATCTATCAGTCTGTCTGTCTGTCTGTCTATCAATTGTTGTGATGGTGTCAAACAAATTAGTGTTATTTCGAAATCATTTAATACATACGTTTCAGGTCTGCCTAATATGTAATAGGAAAGGCATCCATTACGTAAAAGCTTCTTCAGTTAAAACATTTTAAAGTATAAATCCACACGAAACAAGCACACACACACACACGCACGCACTCACACACACACACACACACACACACACACACACACACGTATATATGTATATCAAATCGGATAGTTTATTGTGGTATTTGAAAGCTAACATGTAAACACGACTTACCTAATTTAGCTGAGATTTATAGACATGGTCACATGGCCATCTGCAGAATATACGATGACCCGAGAAAAATGTTTCAGATGAATAGAACTTTCTTTAAAGAAGTCTCTCACTATCAGTGGAATACAAGGCGTGGTGTGTTCATTTGAGTTATTGTCATCTATAAATTGACAAAAACAAGCAATTATATATAATTTCACATTATATCAGTCGAGCATTCAAAGTAGAAGCCATCGTGTTGTTCCGTCTGAAGGCTATCATTCTGCGATTTCTTTGATCTCACGCTGATACCAGTTCCTGTCCTTCGAGGCGACGAACTCTTTCCTTCAAGTTCACCTCCTACCTTCACGACGCTTCATCAACTAAGGGGAGGTGGGGTGGAAGCTTCAGCGAGGGAGTTCTTCGCCTCAAAGGATAGGAATTGGTATCAGAAGGGAAACAAAGAATTGGCAAAAAGGTGGCATCAGACGGTCCAACATTATGGAGTTTATTTTGAATTCTTTGGCAGTTTTTGCTGCAGCTTCACGAATAAAGCAAAATAAGTTACTGAAATATTGCAAAACTTTTGAATGCGCATAATGCTTAAATTATAACATGCATTAATTCCAACGTACCAAAGTCTATTTGTTCGTCAAACAGTTCATCGCAAGTGTCAGCATGGATCGAAGAGAAATCTGAAAATATAAATAGATAAAAGATAACAGCGCTACTGCATACATGCACAAATTCTCTCTTCCCCATCTCTCTCTCCCTCTTTCCCTGTTTGTCTTTCACTCAGACACGCTCACTCACACACACAGGCACACTCATAATCACTCACATAAATAATATAATTTACATATGAGATATATTTTACATATGAGTCAACAATTTAGAAATATGTCAAACAAAAATTTAGGAAGGCCACTTATTATTCTTATTTACCTTCGAGGGACCTTCGTTGAAACAGGTCAAAGTCTTGTAAAATGGTCTCTGTAGGAGTAAAATCTGAAAACAGAACCAAAAATAATTATAGAAATCAGATCAGACAGTCTGATGATTTTTGAAGATGATTTCAGTTGCTATATCTAGCAAGTGCATCACCACCCAGGTGGTTATACCCACATTTTAGGATATATTTACATGGAAAGGACGGGAAGGGATTTGGGGAATGAGATCTGTAGTAATTTAATCAAATCTGGCAACAAATTGCAGTATCTCTTGCAGGCACACACACACACACACACACACACACGTTTCGTATATATATATATATATATATATATATATAGAGAGAGAGAGAGAGAGAGAGAGAGAGACGTGGCTGTGTAGTAAGAAGCCCCTTGTTGGCAATAAGAAATAAGAAGTCCCACTGTGTGGCAACTTGGGCAAGTGTTTTCTGCTATATCTTCGGGTCGACCAAAGCCTTGTGAGTGAATTTGATAGACGGAAACTGAAAGAAGCCCGTTATATATATATATGTATGTATGTATGTATGTATGTATGTATGTATGTGTGCGTGTGTATGTATGTACGTCTTTGTGTCTGTGCTTTTCCCCATCACCGCTTTATCGGGGACTAAGTCCGAGGAGTAAAGAGGGCCTTTGTGTGTGTGTGTGTCTGTGTACGATATATATGTAGCTAGATATGTAGACAAATGGAGATACCGCCACGCTGGAAAATAGCAGTCAAATCCTGACTCTAAACCACTTGTGGTTTAGAGTCAAGATTTGACTGCTATTTTTCAGCGTGGCGGTATCTCTTAGATACCCTATATTATAATTTTAAATAATTGTTACCTTTGATGGTTTTTATTCCCATCCTGGCCACTTGATAAAATCAATATTTTAAATATCGATCTTATCCTTATTTATATAAATTTATGTAGACAAATAGATAGATAAATAGAAAAGATATATAATAATCTGTGTAGCTTTATGTCTTATATAAAAGTTTGAAACTGTTTCATGAAAACTCACCCGGTTCATGTGTCAAAGCCGATTGATTCCGATTTCTCGTGGAATCGTCTGTTACGGACGATAACGCCAACGAAGAAAAATCGGAATATATCGATGGGGTAAGATCTGTTTCGCTTTCTGTTAAGTCACCTAGGTTCTGCCTGGTGAAACACGGGATGAATTTTCGGACAAAATTCCCAGTTCCTTTTCGCAGTCGTTCGAGGAAGCCACGACGGTGGAGTACGTCAGACATTTGTCGCTATCTATTATTAAAACAAGCAAATTATTAGTAAATACTTTAACGTAAATCAACGTATTGTAATAGTAACCTACAAGCAGAAATGTCGTAAATGGGCGCAGGAAAACGTTTTCCCATTTTTCGCAGTTCGGTATTATGACGTCAACAGTGCGTTAACCGTCCAGAATCCAGTTTTAAATTTCAATTAATATATTTAAAATCACATTGGGTACATACAATAATTTAAAACAATTGTATTCGAAACAAACAAACACACACACACACACACAGTAACAATTGAGTCATACATGCACAGATATATATATATATATATATATATATATATATATATATATACATAATTAAGGGATCAGCAAACATTTGCTTCACCGTATACCGAAGTTCAGAAATAG
>NC_069006.1:15459998-15462498 GCF_001194135.2 Octopus bimaculoides | reverse complement strand
TAAAAAGTGGTGGTGATAGTGGCGGCGGCAATACTATTATTATTATTATTATTATTATTATTATTATTATTATTATTATTATTAGTAGTAGTAGTAGTAGTAGTAGTAGTAGTAGTAGTAGTAGTAGTAGTAGTAGTAGTAGTAGTAGTAGTAGTAGTAGTAGTAGTAGTAGTGGCAGCAGGAACAGCAGCAGTAGCGGTAGTAGTAGTAGTAGTAGTAGTATATTTTATTATCTGTCTGTACATAAACATTCAGTCACTAACATAATATGGATGTGATGTATACGTACGTACTTCTGTATGCATGTGTGAGTATATATACATATATATAGGTATATGTGTGTGTGTGTGTGTCTGTGTGTGTGCATTTGTGTCTTTATATGAATTTGTATATGTTGTGTGTCGATATAAATATATATATATATATATGTACATTCGCATACACACACACACACACACACACACACACACACACACACATATATATATATATATATATATATATATACATACGAGACCGTATATATTTGGCTGTATATATTGGAGCACTAGGTTTTGTTAGTAAATGCTTAAAGGAGAATCTAGATAAACTGGGATTTTCAGAAAGAGAAATCGAACGGCCAATCCGTACATTACAAGTGTAATCTATGAGTGGAACAGTAAAAATATACAAGTTCCAAGTATGAATTTGTCTGCGTTAACTACATCCCAAAGATGGAGCCTTGTTGGAAGCCGACTCCCTCCTCAGTAGAAGGTATTATAATAACTAAAAAATAGAAGAGACATTCATACACACACACACACACACGCACACACACACACAATTAATTTTATCATTTTGTATACATCAGACGACATTGCCCATTGATTATTTAAATGACATTTGAATGATTGAAACGTATACAAAAAGGAAATATAAGTAGGAAACAGAATTTATCGAAATAACATTTAGACATTTACACCTAAAACTGAAATATATAAATAGAGAAACAATTTTAATTGTGTAATAAATAATAAAGGTATGTTAGGAAAATTGAATATCGTAAAATAGAGTGAAATATGAAGGAGTATGGGTGGTAATGTAAAATCTCAGTAATGTTTAGAATAATATCTATTATGAGGCAAAAACTGACCTTGCGCCTAAATTTGAAACTCTTATGATACATTGCTTTTCGTCCTTTCCGAGTCGGTAAAATAGGTACCAGCTGATCAATATTATGATACAAGTATATGGTGGCGGGCTGGCAGAATTGTTAGCACACCAGATAAACTGCTCAGCGGCGTTTCGTCCCTTGTCACGTTCTGAGTTCAAGATCTCCCGAGGTCGACTTTGCCTTTCATTCTGTTGGGTTCTATAAAACAAAAAAGGTACCAGTTGAGTACTGGGATTGATATAACAGACCTACTCCCTCCTCCGAAATTGCTGTCCTTGTGCAAAAATTTGAAACCATTTTCATGATTCAAATTTGAGTTCAAATACCGTTGAGTTTGGCTTTGCCTTTAATTCCCTCGAGGTCGATAAAATAGCTACCTGTCAAATATAGTAGGAGTCGATGTAATCATCTTAATCCTTCCCTAGAAATCGTTGGCCTTGTACCATAATTTGCAACGATTATTATGATAAAAGTCTTGATTGTAATAACGTATTTAAGTCGTGGTTTAACGACAGATCAGTGGCTCATTTGGTAAAGCTCAGCTCAATGCTGGATGTATGGAAACAGTTAAACGATGTTTGCGTTGACACAAACTCAGTATTTGTTATAATGAAACAGCTCAATAGTGATTTTAATGAAACCTATTAACAGCATTTTGATGACACAGATAAGTGTTGGTTGTAAGGAGACAGGGAAAGGGAGTTGAAATGAGATTTCGTTGGTGGCTGTGACGAGATAATTCAGCGTTGACAGCAATGAAATATCTTTGTAATGGTGGTGGTGGCTGTAATGAGACGGATATGTTGTCTCTTCAATGAAACATCTCACACTTTATTGCAAGGACATCTTTAAAAATGTCTTTAATGACATAACTCAGTGGTGGATATAATATAATAAATTTAATAGTGGTTCTTGACTGGAAAATACGGCTGCTGCTGCTTAAAGTTGCATTCAGAGCAAGGGAGGGAGCGAGATAGAGATAGATAGAGAGGGATAGACAGACAGACAAATAGAGATAGATAGATAGACAGACAGACAGACAGACAGACAGACAGATAGACAGACAGACAGACAGATAGATAGATAGATAGATAGATAGATAGAGAGGGATAGACAGACAGACAAATAGAGACAGACAGACAGACAGACAGACAGACAGACAGACAGACAGACAGACAGATAGATAGATAGATAGATAGATAGATAGATAGATAGACAGAGAGGAAGAGAGGGGGATAGTGACTACTATGAGATGAAATATCGGGTGAATATTTTTCTTTATGGGGAGAGAACTGCTTCAGAGTTCGTATCATCGTTTTTATTTTTGTTTGTTTTCCTTACTTTGAA
>NC_069006.1:15455808-15458485 GCF_001194135.2 Octopus bimaculoides | reverse complement strand
CAAAAACAAACTAACGAAAAAGTACTGGACCCTTTGTCTTCTTCAACGATTGGTCCCTTGATAAAGAATCTTCATTTCCTACCCCCACCGACTGCCACCCATATACATAAACACATACGTGTGTGTGTGTATATATATATATATATATATATATATATATATATATATATATTCGCTAATGTATATTTATACAATTATACAAATGTAATTATGGTGCTATTCACGAACACCCGCTCGGTCTCACTTTCTCTCCCGTACAAGCGCACACATATGGAGGCTGTAGTTTATTTATGGTGTATCAATCCATATATTTTATGATTATTATGCGGACATACGTGCACACCCAGACGTGAGTGTGCAAATATACATAAAATCATGCATAAATTAAATATATACATACATACATACATACATACATACGTACGTACATACATAAATACATATACACACATAACATATGTATATATACATACATACAATACATACGTATATATATATATATATATATATATATATATATATATATATATAGTGAAAGGAGTGAATAGATAGATGCGCCATATATACAGATACATGAATACATTATACATGTATACATATACACACAGGCACATACATATATATATGTATACACTTATAGCATATATAGTTGTATGCATATACATTTATAAATATACAACGATGAATAAATATATATATATACACACGCACATATACATACACATACAAACACGCACACACATACACAAACACACCAAGGGAGCAATCTTATCTGTAATTTGATCGTCTAATGAGAAACAATCTTTAATCCATTGATATGTTTGATAATTCTTTTTCAATTAGTAATGGCTATTTCATCTTAGCTGTATCGCTATTTCATATTATCTTAATGTTACACTCCACTTAACATTTCGCTCAGTTTACAATGCACCATCATAACCGCATCTCTCCTTATCGACGCCACAATCAAAACATCAACAAGATAGTGGCCACCACAAACACAAACATAACATCACTACCATGACCACCATGACCACAATCATAATAATAATAATAATAATAATAATCATCATCATCATCATCATCACCTGGATCACACCCATCACCGCCAGCGCCTTCACCATAATTACCTAAGCTTGTATCGTGACTACGATAATTATTAACATTAGCGTATATAATTACCATTGTCAACATGTAAGAACGGTTTTCATTACTGCCAGGATAATTATGATGATTAATACATGCATATATATATATATATATATATATACCTAGATCTATATACATATCTATCTATATGTATATCAATATATACATAAATATTAATATGTGCGTGTGTGTGTGTGTGTGTGTGTGTGTGTGTGTGTGTGTGTGTGTGTGTGTATATATATATAAGCATATTTAGCATTGTATATACGCGTGGCCTAGTGGTTAGTATGTTGCAAATACGATCTAGCGATTGTGAGTTCTATTCCCGGTGGGAGAATCGTTGCTCATCAACAGAAATGCTGTACTGTATATATATCTTCCTGCGCTCTACGCCCTGAGTTCAAATCCCACCTGCCGGGAGAGGGCAACGGCTAACCTCCCCAGAATTCATCCCTCATCTGGTCATAGCAGCTGAAGTTCCAGTAATGCCGCTAAACGGTCACAGGGTTGGTTACAGCCCCACCCCAGGTCGTATAGAGAGCGCTGGAAAAGGTTCACCTACACAGGATCTGCCCAAATGCAGACCACCGCTAATTTACACATATCTGCATATATGTGTGTATATGTACATATGTATATATATGTATGTATGTATATAAATATATATGCGAAGGAGTATGGCTTAGTGGTTAGGGTCTCTGGCTGACAATCGTAAGGATGTGACGCGTTGTGTCCTTGAGCAAGTCTCTTTATTTCACATTGCCCCAATCCACTCAGCTGGCCAGAATGAGTAGTACTAGAAATTCAAAGGGCCAGCTTTGTCACAATCTTTGTCACGCTGAATCTCCCTGAAAACTGTGTTAAGATTTCGCGTATCTGTGGAATACTCAGCTACTTGCGGGTTAATTTCACGTGCAGGCTGTTCGATGTTCGGATTAACTAGTCATATATATATATATATATATATATATATATATATATATATATATATATATATATATATATATATATATATATGCTTACGGTCCAAGAACGAATGTTAACATCTTTATTCGTTCTCCGAAGAATGGCATTAATAAAATTTTCGGAATCAGTTCTTTGCGCTGTCACAGACTCTAGGTTGTATTCAACGATAGGTCTGACTTGAACAGCAAGGGCGTCATGCAGAAAGGAGACTTGCATGCAGAAATAAAGGTGTTGGGGCATTCAACAAAGGCCTGGCGTAGACATGTCTCTTGCGGAGGAATTTGTCAGGTGCAGATATTCAAAGGAGCTGTTTCTATTACTTACTCTCATTTATGCATATCTATCCGTCTGTCTGTCTATCTAACTATCTATCTATCTGTCTGGCTCTCTCTCTCTCTCTCTCTTTCCACTGCTCCCTCTGTCTCTGTTTGTGTGTCTGTCACGCACTCTCTCTCTCTCTATATATATATCTCTCTCTCTATCCACTGCTCCCTCTGTCTCTGTTTGTGTGTCTGTCACGCACTCTCTCTCTCTCTCTCTCTCTATCCACTGCTCCCTCTGT
>NC_069006.1:15450425-15453936 GCF_001194135.2 Octopus bimaculoides | reverse complement strand
TATATATATATATATATATATATATATATATATATATATATATATATGTATGTATGTACATATATATATATGAGCGCGCGTGAATGCAACTCTAAATCGAAGAATATAATTACCATACCGAAGCCCAGTATATTTTGCCTCTAGGCTGGCATTTCATGGGGAGTACAATCCCTATTCCGTAGTAGTAGTAGTAGTAGTAGTAGTTATAACAATGATGATGATATGGATGATGCTGATGATGACGATAATGCTCTCTACTTTAAGCACAAGGCCTGCAATTTTTGGGGGAGGGGACTTTCCGATAAATATCGACCCTAGTGCTCAGTTGGAACTTATTCTGTCAATCCCGAAATGGTGGAAAGTAAAGTCGTCATTTGCGGAATTTGAACTCAGACGGTGGTGCCGGAAGAAATATTGCAAACCATTTTGTCCGGCGTTTTAACGATTCAACCAGTGACCAGAAGACCCGCAGAAATCATTCAGAAAATGCGAAAGCGAGGAGATTAGGGATTTACAGAAACAAATGTAAAGAAAACTGATGATAAAAGTTTTTTTATATGCTATGTGGTTAACACAAATAGAGAGAGCTTATAAAAGACTCATGTGGCTTTAAATACTGACCCTAGCCTGACCACTAAGCATAAGGTTGCTAACCAACCACATGGTTTTAAGTTCAGTTCCACTGCGTGGTACCTTGGGCACATGTCTTCTACTATAGCCTCGGGCCGACCAAAGTAGATTTGGTAGACGGAAATTGGAAGAAGCCCGTTGTGTGTGTGTATGTATATATATATATATATATATACATATGCATATGTTTGTGTGTCTGTGTTTGTCACTCCCAAAATCGCTTGACAACCGATGCTGGTGTGTTTACGTCCCTGTAACCTAGCGGTTCGACAAAAAGAGAACGATAGAAAAAGTACTAGGCTTACAAAGAATAAGCTCTGGGGTCGATTTGCTCGACTAAAGCCGGTGCTCCAGCATGGCCGCAGTCAAATGACTGAAACAAGTAAAAGAATAAAAAGAATTATTATTATGTAGGCGCAGTTGTGGCTGTGTGGTAATTAGCTTGCTAACCAACCACATGGTTCCGGGTTCAGTCCCACTGCGTGGCACCTTTGGCAAGTGTCTTCTACTATAGCCTCAGTAACAAAGTCCACCCACCACACTTCTCGGTTCATAAACACACTACCTCGATACATTCCAGGCCAGAGTCTGCAATCAAGTCGTCAATTTAAGTGTGGCGACATTTTTCTCGTCTAATGTCACCATGAAGGGGGTTCCACGAGACTAATTTGGATGCTTCCAGTTCAGGGTGGCACACACAGTGACCAGATAATCACAGCCGTCTTGTCTTCGCCTGATCTTTTCGCTAACTTTTCGGCAAGTCTCCATAAATGTATTTGTTTCTCATGTGTTGCTACCATTTAACATTTAGGGCCATTCGTTGCATCCTTGCGTAGCAGCCATCAAGACCGTTTCCTAATTTCATTGTCAGTTGTTAATATCATCCTGCTTTTTTTTTAAATTTTATTTTCGGTTGGTACGCAATGCGTGAAACCTTCATAGCCATTTTCTTTATTACTGACCTGAGTGAGGGGAAAAAAGAAATAACAAAAGAGTCAAAACCAAAAAATACGATTTATCTAAAACTGAAACACGAGCTTTATTTTTATGTTTGTTAGCCTCTCTAAGGGTAGTTTCAAACTTTATGAAGTTAACTACATGCGAGTATTTACGAAGAGACTGTTTCATCAAATAAAATACCAGTTTCGAAAAGAGACTTGTATAAAAAAAAAAAATAAAAAAAAAAAAATCATGTTTGCATCATACGCAGTGAAAAATTATGATGAAGATGATGACGACGATGAAGATCGTAATAATAATAATAATAATAATAGTAAGAGCAACAACAACAACTACAACTGAGAATAATTATGTGTATAATAATGTTTGTAATAATATTGATAATAATTTTTATGGTTAATAAAAATATTGATAATAATAATAATATTGACGATATTGATGATAAAAGTATTTTATATGCCATGTGGTCAACACAAATAGATAGAACTTATAAAAGACTCATGTGGCTTTAAATATTGACCCTAGCCTGACCACTAAACATAAGCCAAGCAAAGAGGTTTCCCATTCAGACTTAATGTAACCTTTGAAGCCATAAAGCACATTGTAAAAGGGATATTCAGAAAGGAAGAAGAAAAAATACTGTAATAAATAAACGAATAAAAAAGAGAAGAAAGAAACGCATTCATTGATAAAAATATTAATACAACTACAAAATGATATATAAATATTATAGATACCACAGCAGGGGGTTTGTGTGTTTAGTGGCATAAAGGATTCGGACTGCTGGAGTAGAGACACATCTATAGATAGATAGATAGATAGATAGATAGATAAAGGAAGAAAGAAATGAGAGGATGGTTGGGTGGATGGAATAAAGGAAGGAAGGGAGGAAGGGAGGAAGAGTAAAAAAAGAAATACGGAAAGGAAGATCAAAAAAGAAAGGAAAGAGAGAGAAGCAAAGAAAAGCAGAAAAAAAAGAAAGAAATGGAAAAGTGGAAAGGAAAAGAGAAACAATAAAGAAAGAAATGGAAAAAAGAAAGGAAGGGAGAAAGAACAAAGACGAGCAGAATAGAAGTAAGGAAGGAAAATGAAAGAAAATTACAAAAGGGAATTATCCGCTGAAGAAAGAAAAAAAAACGAGAAGAATAGAAATAATATGAGAAAGAGAAACAGAAGCAGTATTGTTGTTTAATTGTACTCTATCTATCTCTTTGTCTCTTTCTCTTCTGTCTCTCTCTCACCCCCCACACATAAATAGACAACTCAAACTTAATGTATTCAGGGCTACTTTCTTTTCTTTGTCCACGCCCTCGTACAATTGTTCTTGTTTTTGCTGTGCTTTAACCATAAACGTAGGATAAATAAACTGAAGACGAAAAGACAACCGCTTCTACATCCATTGAAAAACATTGAAAAACCACCGAGGAAGTTTCATTTAACATGCGCTAGAAAACCCACTTCTGCAAAAATTTGCCCACCAGAAAGAACATCTGCAAATAAAGTATGCTTCGAATCAAGGAAATGCAATCTCTAGCCTAAAAGACCTTTAGAATTTTGAAGCTGATTTGATAAACCTCATAAAAAATATAAGACTTCGGCATTGTTCTAACCTAGTGATTCTAAACCGGGATCAATGTAGACCCTGGGGGTCCATATAAGATTTTTGGGGGATCATGCTACAAAATAGTAAATTGCGGATCCACAATAGTATTTTAAGGGCCCCTGAAAAAGATTTGTTTCAGATGTATGTATTGGTATGTATTTCAAGAAACCGCTAGGTTTTTCTCTTTAACATTTTACATAGTTCGACCTACGCAAATTAATGTGTGAAAAACCAAATAGGAATTTTGGAAGAATTTTCTATAAAATAATTTTTTAAACATCCAACGGCTATGGGGTCCACTAGAATAAGATAGTAATG
>NC_069006.1:15448365-15449644 GCF_001194135.2 Octopus bimaculoides | reverse complement strand
GGGGGGGGGTGCTAGCAGGGGTGATTCTCTTGCTGCTATTGCTGTTGCCACTCTGGGTGACGGCAGTCGGATTTGAAAGTTAAGAGAAATGAAAAATGGACACCTAAAGTACAAGAACGACAACATCATGAAATCAAATACTAAAACAAAACAACAACAAAAAAAGATGGAAGACCCTAGAAGCAAAACAAATATGAGGCCAAATAATAAAAGATTAAAATAACAAATAACAAGAATAAAAGACAACAGAGAAAACTAAAGGGAGACAAGAAAAGCATGAAAAACAGCGACGACTGTAAATATGAACAACAAAAATAATAAAAAAACAGCGTATATAAAAACGAAAAATAAAATACAAAACTACGCAGAAAAGAGAAAAACAAAGAGAAAACAAGAACAACGCTACCCCAAAAGAACAACAATAATAGGAAAAACAACATAAACAACAACAACCTTAATAATAATAATAATAATAATACTAATAATAATAATAATGATAAAGAAATAAGCAAAAATGAGCAATGACTAAAAGTGCAGCAACAATGCAAAACAAAACAAAACAAAACAAAACAAAAAAAAAACAAAGAAAAAATGGCAAAGACGTCGGTTGTTACGTGACAAAGAGATATTTTCATGTATAAAAATGGTGCACAATTTGGTTTTTGCTCAGAAAAATCCTCTTGTTGTTGGTGTTGTGGTTATATATTAAGCTGATTTCCCCAAGTAAGGGAGGGGGGTTACCCCAGTTGCTTTTCTCCCTTTAGTCTAATAAAACCGTAACACAAGCAGACTGAGACTAATGTGAGAGAGAAAAGGAGGAAGAAGAGAAGAAGAAGGAGAGACGAAGAAGAAGAAGAAACGAAGAAGAAGAAGAGCGATGAAGGTTAACATTTCCGAGGTGGACAAATGCCTGTGTTTTGTTGGTGGGTGGGAGTGTGAGGTGGAGTAAAGGTGAGAGGTGAAAAGATGAAGAGATGATGTGAGTGGTCAGAAATCCTTGGTGGTGGTGGTGGTGGTAGAGCAGAGAGTTGTGGTGGTCTGGTGGTGGTGGTCTGGTGGTGGTGGTCTGGTGGTGGTGGTCTGGTGGTGGTATTTGACGGGGATGTGATGTGGTGGATGTGGTATTATGGAGTGTCGTTGTGAGGTTGTGGCGGGTGGTGGGATTGAAGGATGATGATAGTGGTGGTGGTGGTATGGTGGTGGCGGTGATGATATTTGTTATGACGTAGTGGTCATCTAAAGATGGAGAAAATCGGGTGGTGGTAGAGTTGGTTTGGTG
>NC_069006.1:15441768-15444268 GCF_001194135.2 Octopus bimaculoides | reverse complement strand
GAGAGAGAGAGAGAGAGAGAGAGAGAGAGAGAGAGAGAGAGAGAGAGAGAGAGAGAGAGAGAGAGAGAGAGAGAGAGAGAGAGAGAGAGAGAAAGAGAGAAGAAACAAAGGTCAATAAAGGTAAAGAATCATAAAATTGATATTATTTAATAATCATTTTTGTTGTTGTTTCTGCTGTTGTCATTTCCGATTCTTTATGTTCTCAGATCAAATCCCGCTGAGGTCAAACTCTCCTTTTATCCCCTTTGAGATCGATAAAATAGAGTACAAAATAGCAATCGACTATTTCCCTTCTTCCTTATTTTTCAGACCTTATGCCTATATTTGAATCAATTATTATTCTTAAGGAATGTTTTGTTTGACCGAATCGGTATTGAGAGGCAGACAAAATGGCTGGCAAATTTTACTTGCTCTTTACATTTCTGATTTCCAATCGCGAAGGAATTCTCACTTGTCAGGCTGTTAAGAAGTACCAGTTACATATCAGGATTGAAGAAACATTTAGCTACTACGAATTCTGATTTCAATTTCTTGCGTTTTTAACACCCTGGGCTCGAGAAAATAAATTTCAGTTGAGCCTTGAACTTCCCTACTCACAAAATTCGTTGGCCTTCCGCCAAAAGTAACATGAATTATTATTATTGTTGTTGTTGTTGTTGTTATTAGTTACTGTTGTTGTTTTTATCATTATTGAGAAAGCGACAAACTAGCAGACTCGTTAGCACGCCGGGCGAAATGCTTAGCGAATTGCTGTTACGTTCTGAGTTCAAATTCCGCCGCGGTCGACTTTGCCTTTCATCCTCTCAGGGTCGATAAATCAAGTACCAGTTACGCACTGGGGTCATAATCTCCTTGATTAATCTACTTAATCTCCTTGTTTGTCCCCTCTATGTTTAGCTCCTTTTGGGCAATAAAGAAATAAGAAACGTTACCACGCCGGGTAAAATACCTAGCAGCTTTTTGTCCGTCCTTGCGTTCTGAGATCGACTTTGCCTTTTATCTTTTTAGGGTTGATAAAATAAGTAGTTTTTGAGTACTGGGGTCGATGTAATCCACTAACCCTATCCCCTAAAATTTCAGGCCTTGTGCTCTTAGCAGAAAAAATTATCATGACTAATATTATTCCTTCCTGTTGCTGAACTTGTTTTATTTTTCTCTTCCAGAAAGTTACTGTTGTTATTTTTATTGTACTATCTTTTTACTCAGCTGACCAGGAATGCAAGGGACTAGTAAAGGCCTTCTTTTACAGACCATACTTGGCAAAATTTTAGAAGAAAAAAAAAAGTATTTAAAATCAAAATAGAATTCCGAAAGGGACTGCCACACTTTCATGATTGCTGATGCCAATATATGAAACTGTTCCCGAACAGAAGACAAATCATCGTCAAATTTATTCTGAACACCATCAATACGCATACATACATACATGCATGCATGCATACATACATACGTATATACATACAAACATACATACATACATACAAACATACATACATACATACATATATATACACGTAAAAATATTAGTATGCATATATGTATATGCATATAGAGTTATATACACATTTGTATACACGTTTATATATATGTGTGTATGCTAGGTGAGCTTGCATACATGCATATATCTATGACATGCACATATATATATATGTGTATTTGTATATATATATATATATATATATATATATATATATATGCCCTAATATACAATATACAATATATATATATATATATATATACACATACACGTACGTGTGTATTTGTCTGTTTATATACATACATTAAGATTAAATAATAAATTAACTTTTATCTAAGCCGATGACTTATCAAATATATTCTAAACATGAACAAAGAACTGATACATGTGTACTGATACATGTGTCTGATACATGTGTACTGTGCCTTTGTGTTCCAATGTGAACTGGAATTTTTGCCAGTGAACATAATAAATCATTTCTAAATCATGGTCACAGCATCATGCACACGTACGCTCTCAGAAGCTCGTAGACACATAGGCGTACGTACCGTTCATACAAGCACACACTTGATTTCAAGAGCGCATACATTAACACGAAATAGTAGGGCGAATCCGCGTGTACTCTCGACCAGCTAGAAGTAACAGCGAACTAGCATTTCTTTCAAATCACGCATCTTCTCATCTGGGAAATAGGAAGAACACGTTGGCTTATAAGTGGCCTAGATAAACCAGCCGCCCCCTGGCTGTGTGGTAAGAAGCTTCCCAATCACATGGTTCTGGATTCAGTCATCACTTGAGCAAGAGTCTTCTACTATAGCCTCGTATCGTCCAAAGTTTGTGAGTTGATTTAGAAACTGAAAGAACGCTGTGTTCATTCATTTATTCACTCACTCATTCATACATAGATAGATAGATACACACATAGGCGCAGGAGTGGCTGTGTGGTAAGTAGCTTGCTTATCAACCACTTGGTTCTGGGTTCAGTCCCACTGCGTGGCACCTTGGGCAAGTGTCTTCTACTCT
>NC_069006.1:15439931-15441758 GCF_001194135.2 Octopus bimaculoides | reverse complement strand
CCACTGCGTGGCACCTTGGGCAAGTGTCTTCTACTCTAGTCTCGGGCCGGCCAAAGCCTTGTGAGTGGATTTGGTAGACAGAAACTGAAAAAAGCCCATTTTATATATCTATCTATATATATATATATATATGTATGTGTGTGCATATGTTTGTGTGTGTATATGTTTGTGTGTCTGTGTTTGTCCCCCCAACTTCGCTTGACAACCGATGCTGGTGTGTTTACGTCCCTGTAACTTAGCGGTTCGGCAAACGGGACCGATAGAATAAGTACTAGGTTTACAAAGATTAAGTCCTGGGGTCGATTTGCTCGACTAAAGGCGGTGCTCCAGCATTGCCGCAGTCAAATGACTGAAACAAGTAAAGGAGATACATAGATACATACATACATATGTAACACACTGTTTTAGTATCAATTTTGAAAAACGATGCTTCTCAAAACCAGAAAGGAGAAAGCTGATTCGGAGACTACAGATCCAATCCATCACTGGAACTGTAAAAGAATCGTAAAACTTTCCAGAAACTTACCATTTAAGTATATATGTTGCATGTTCAGACATGTAACTACATGCATGAAAATACATACATGAAGCAAAGCATACAAATCTTCACTGCATTGACTCCAAATACTGCACATATACATACATACATGCAAAACTACCCTGTTGATGTTGTTGAAATTCCAACGAAGGAGCCTTAGCTCCAAGTCAGAAACCAGCTCTTTCTCTATTGGCAAGAAATCTTGAAATGAAACTGAATACTGACATACATACATACACATTCGCACACAGCCACGTGCACACAAGGTTGCGAGGTGTGTTCCAGAAATTTTAAGACTAATTTCCTTCAATGCACTTGTTCTATCGCTTCAGCCACTTGATGAAGGCCGCATGGAAGTCCTCTAAAATGAAGGTGTCCAGGACCCTTGTTAAAGCCTCTTTCATTCCCCCCTGTCTGCTTGGGGAACAACTAAAAGTCACAGAGAGAGAGACCTGGATTGTGGAGAAGAATAGGGACAGTTTTGACAATATTTTTTATTAGTTTTCGCCCTAAAGTGAATGTTAATTAATTCCCCTTGAAATGTATTGGATTTAATCAAAATTCAAATTTTCATCACAGTTAACTTTGGATTAGAAGTAACACTAAACCCAACGATGGAACTGCAATGTTCCGACATTAAGTGGTTCAGCTATAGAGAAAACAAACCTCTCTATAGATTTACTTATTCTGATATAATTGTCTTTCATCTAACGATAAATCTCTTCTCTAGGAAGTCGAGAAAACACTGACGGCTATTATGGACTCCCATATTTGGATTATAATGAGCGCCAGGAAGTTGCAGGCAATTCCTATAGGGTTAAGTTCAATTACGATTGCGACACATTGTGCGATGTCTCCCTGAATCATTATGTTGTTTCAGAGAGTTGCCTGCCTAGGGGATTGTCCAGCATAGACACTTCCGGGAGACGAACCAACCCTATGGCTGCGTGCTGTATAGTGATGCCGATAAAGCCGGAGATAAAGGAAGAGGAGGAGTTTGAGGAAGGGGAGGTGGAAAAATAGACGATGATGACGACGATGATGAAGATAAAGATATATTTTTGCTTTATGTTTTCTTTTGGCAAAAAAAGGCGTGATTTGCAAAATGAATTGGCGAGAGGCGCGAGTTAGAATGTGAAAACAAAATGAGAGAGAAAGAGATACTGCATAGATAGATAAATAGATATATGCACACACACGCGGGGGACATGCCTATGTGTGTGAGAGAGAGAGAGAGAGAGAGAGAGAGAGAGAGAGAGAGAGAGAGAGAGAGAGAGAGAGAGAGAGAG
>NC_069006.1:15434837-15437688 GCF_001194135.2 Octopus bimaculoides | reverse complement strand
ACACACACACACACACACACACAAACACTCACTCACGTATATATATATATATATAAAGAGAGAGAGAGAGAGAGAGAGAGAGAGAGAGAGAGAGAGTACATGTTAATTTCCACAACTTCATGTAGACTCATAGTGTCTCAAAGATTATTCTTTAGAGACTCATAGATAGAAGTTTGCAGACTCAGATACATCCTTGTGTGCTCATAGACACTAGCTTGTAAACTCGTCAAAGGCTCATTTATAGGTTAATAGATTCCAGATTTTCACGCTCGTAAACGCACATTTATCTGCCGAGCGGGGAGGGGCCTTTTGTTCTACAATTATACGTATTTTGAGTGAGGATGATTCGACAAAGTATGAATCAGATGTCGAAACTGCAGACAAATTAGACAGGATAGAAGTCGAAGGGCTAGAATTTTGGCACAAGGCCAGAAATATCTGGGAAATAAGTCCCTTATATTGACCCCGGTGTTTAACTGATACTTATTTTATCGACTCCGAAAGGATGAAAGCCAAAATCGACCTCTGCGGAGTTGGAACTCAGAACGTAGCGACGGCCGAAATACACTAATAATAATAATAATAATAATAATTATAATTATAATAATAACAGTAATCCTTTCTACTGAATGCATAAGACCTGAAATTTGCAGGGGAGACACTTGCCTAAGGTGCCAAGCTGTGGGACTGAACCCGGAACCATGTGGTTCGTAAGTAAGCCACTTACCACACAGCTACTCCTACGCCAATCGACAAAATTTGTGTAATTGTCAAATATTCGAACCTATCTTTGTGCATGCTGTTTGTTGACTTTGTAAAGCTTTCGATATTCTTCACCGCGATATACTTTGGTAGATTCTCAGACGCTATTGTTTTTATACACAAATTAGTCAAGGTGATTCGTTTATTGTATGAAAACACTTCGAATGTCAAGTTATACACAACAACAAACTGACAGATCCGTTCGAAATCAAAACTGGAATCAATCAAAGATGCGTGTTATCACCAATCTTATTTTCATTGGCAGCGAATTGGTTGATGCAATGAACGACAGAAGAATATAAACGAGGTATAGAATGCAACACAACTCAACTAGAAGATTTAGATTATACAGACGACATTTGTTTGTTCTCATACACGCCTCAAGAGTTACATGACAAATCTGAAAGACTTAGTCAAATAGCCAATACCGTAGGTCTCAAAATGATCAAGAAAACGTACACCCTTTGTAAAAATATTACAGATGCTGACCATGTGACTTTGAACAACAAACCAATCGTAAATGTTGATGAATTTAACTATCTAGGCACCAAAATATCAATGGATGGAGACTGCATTCATGAGATAAATACAAGAATCAACAAAGCCAACCAAATCTTTCGGTATGTTAAACTCAATATGGAAATAATCAATACTCAACAAGAGCACCAAAATACGATTTTAGAAAAGCAACATACTTACCATCCTCCTCTATGAATCCAAATGTTGGAAAACAACCAAAAGTATCGAAAAGAATTTGGAGGTGTTTCAAAATAAATGTTTACGAAACATTTTGGAGGTCTACTGGACGAATATGATATCGAATAGCCATCTGCACGCTAAGGCTGAAGTGAAACCAATGAGAGAAACTATTTAAGCAAGGAAATGGAAATGGCTGGGTCGAGTTTGTCGCTATAAACCGAACTCAATTGTCAGGATTGTTTTGCAGTGTGTTCGACAAGGTGAAAGAAGATATGGCCGACCAAAGGTAACGTGGCGCAGAAGATCTTAAAAGCAGAGGGTTAAAAATAGAAGAAACTGTCAAGGATGCTTTCAGTGCTGGTAGGTGGGTTGATTTTGCTGTCGCCTCAAGTGCCACAAAGCAAGCACACAATGAGAACCGAATGAATGAATAAATGAATGAACAAACGTAGTGACGGGCGAAATACCGCTAAGCATTTCGTCCAGCGTGCTAACAATTCTCCCAGCACTCTGCCTTAATAATAATAATAATAATAATAATAATAATAATAAAAATAATAATAATAATAATGATTACAATAATAATAATAATAATAATAATAATGATTACAATAATAATAATAATAATAATAATAATAATAATAATGATTAATATTATTATTATTACTGAAATATGCAATCTTGACAGAAATATACGAAAATTGTTGACAATACATAGAATGCACCACCCTAAGGCAAATATAGAAGGACTTTACCTGTCAAGAAAAGAAGATGGTCGTCGACTTTTACAACTGGAATTAACAAAGAAGATTGCAACAGTTGGCCTTAACACCTACCTGAAAATTGAATCCACCGGGGAACTCACGACAGGGCAATGTGCAAGTCCACAATTCTATCCTGGTAACCAAATAATTGTCAGGGATGGACATCAAAACTCCCTCAAACCCCATACAAACATGAGAATTATATATATATATATATATATATATATATATATACGACGGGCTTCTTTCAGTTTCCGTCTACCAAATCCACTCACAAGGCTTTGGTCGGCCCGACTAGAAGACACTTGCTCAAGGTGCCAAGACACTATAATAAAAGACACTTGCCGAAGGTGCCCAGCAGTGGTACTGAACCCAGAACCATGTGGTTGGAAAGCAAGCTACTTACCGCTCAACCACTCCTTCGCCAATATATATATATATATACGTTCGTGCTGCTGGTCGAGGTGAGAGGGATAACTCCCTTGGCAAACAGGACACAGTCGCGTGTCGATAAGCCAGCTGGAGGAGATGTCCTCCTGGGGCTAAAAGCAACAGTAACATCCACCCCTAGGGGTCAGCCACACTTAAGTGGCAATATACTACACTTTATCGTGCAGTTACTGTTA
>NC_069006.1:15427324-15432324 GCF_001194135.2 Octopus bimaculoides | reverse complement strand
ATATATATATATATATATATATATATATATATATATGAGCTGAACAAATTAAAGGGTGATAAAACAATAACAATCAAAGAGGTTGATAAAGGGAGTACAGTTGTCTTAAAGGACACGGTACACTACATAACTCTAGTACTATCCATATTGGAAGACACAACATATTACAAAACGGTCCAATACCAGTCAGCAGAAAATAATGAGAAACCTGAAAACTATGTTAAACCTATACAGAGAAGTGTTCACCGACAAGGAATACAATTATATGACTAACTTCAAATGTAAATTCAGTCAATTCTACGGTGTTCCTAAGACACACAAAGGTAAGAAAATGACTAACGCATGCAGGATAGCCATACATAATAATCAAGCTACCTATTCCTAATGACCTCAGCAGTGTGTTCGTGCTCTTAGATCTGAAAAGATTTACATTTTTTTGATTCATTAACAAATGGTGTGGATTTTCTGAATATTTTCCATTTTATCCAATGTAGTGTGGCATTCGACTTCAAAACCCCTATGTGGATAGCTAACTCAGCAGCTTTACGGCTGTCCCTGTGTTGTAAAGAAGATATGTTATCTGCATAGCGAGTTTTGAATTTGCCTTCACATAGTCCACTATAGTTCTTTTTACCGATTGTGTTATCATCTTACGGCGTTGTAACTTCTACGTCTTAGACGACGGATTTAATCATACATCTCTGGTAGAGTGGACAGGTTCCTGAGTTTCGACAGATACAACTGGTGGTGGTCTTTTGGTATTGTTCCCGTGTAATGAAACGTTTCATATTGAGGTAGCAGCCACATGATAATTTCACGACGAGTCAGGTATCGAAATGACCACAGAATAGCGTGAGATGTGTTTCGATCAAGTGTTTCGTTCAAGAACACAATTCACCACCCGATCTAGATATTGAAATCACATTCTCTCGATCGTGAGTTCAACACCCTAACCCCTAGGCTATGCGCCCTCATACCCCACCCCTACACATATATACCTACGCATAGTGCAATTTTCTTTCTCGTCTATCTAGATCATTCTAATAATTATCATCCTACCTTACTGACTGGCCGGACTTTAGCCACTGCATCAATTAACCTTTCTTCGTTTTCTCTCCTTTTCCTTCTTCTCAGCCTTTTCCTTCAGCCTCCTCTCCTTTTGTTTCATTCGCCTGTTATTCATCTACTCAGTGTCGTTGTTTCAGCACATTTCTCAAGCAATCTCCTTCCGCTATTGCGCAGGCAGCCTTCTACAAGGATGTCCACTCCGCTCACATGGTCAAGTAAGCAAGACGAAGGTTTCATTTCTCTGCAACATTTGCAGTGAAACAGAGAATGGGAGAAAACAAGTAGCAGGGAGAGAAGCCGTCAAAATTCAGAGAAACATAGAGATGGGGGGGGGTATGGTGGAAGGAGAGAAGAGCAGAAAAACAGGAGGCAGGGTGTGGGAAGACCGAGAAATAGCGAAAGAGAGAGAGAGAAAGTGGAAGAGAGAGGCAAAAAAAGGAGAGAGAGAGGAAGAAAGTGGGAGAAAGGCGGAGAAGAGAGCGGGAGAAAGAGAGATACGGCGGGGTGGACAAGGATATTTATAGATAGGGAAACAGAAAATCTAAAGAGAAAGAGAAAAGGATACAAGGTTAGGATGATATAGTAAGATATGGGAAAGGGAAAGAGAGAGAGAGAGAGAGAGAGAGAGAGAGAGAGAGAGAAAGAGTGAGAAAAGGATAGGGTGAGAGAAGGATAGGGTGAAAGAGTGAACTTGAGAGAGAAGGAAGAAAACAAACATAAAGTGAGACAGATAGATAAATAAATATACAGAGAGAAGGTGCGAAAGAGAGGGAGAGATAAAGAGAAAGCGAAAGAGTGAGAGAAGGATAGGGTGAAAGAGTGAACTTGTGTATCAGAGAGAGAAGGAAGAAAATAAAAATAAAGTGAGACGGATAGATAAATAAATATATATAGAGAAGGTGCGAAAGAGAGGGAGAGAGAGATAGAGAGAGAGAAAGAGAGAGAGAAACTGCGACAGAGAGAAAGAAAGAAACAAAAGTAGGATGGAAGAAATAAATAAAGAAAGAAACAGAAGGTAGAATAGGTGACAAGAATTACAAGGGGAAGAGGAAAAATGGGAGAGTGGAAAATAGAGAACAGAAGAGAAAAGGTGGGAAATAAAAAGAAACAAAAATGAGTGGGTGAGAGAGAGAAAGAGAAAGAGAGGGGAGAAATAGTGAGAGAGAGAAAGAGAAAGAAGGAGAGAAAGAGTGAGAGAGAAAGAGAGAGAATTTGTTCATTTGTCCAGATTTAATACAGAAACCAACTGCAAGATTATAAACGAAAGTGAAAGTGAAAGTATATTAATTAACTAAGTACTTGATTAATTATGACATTTATTCATTAATAGCTAAACTTAGTGCTTCAATGATTTAGTCACACACTTTTCATTTACACTCTATGTCGTTGGGGTTATTAAAAGCATAAAATATAAAAAGAGAACAAATGCAGACAATCATGTAGGCATATTGGAAGAAACACACAGACACGCTTGTACATGCATGCATATGACATATAGATATATATATGTAGTGTCACATGTTAACCAAACACACATGAATCATTCAAAGCACTTCTTAATTGATGTGAGACATGTAGCCACATTGTGTTCTACACCTAAAATGAAATCGGTTGAAATTGAAACAATTTTGCATGGGAAATATATAAAGCGAAACATTGGATCTCGAATACGCTCAGATCGAATATATAAGCCTATTATTTATGTTTTGCAAATCTTCCGGGACGTCTTGATGTTTCTGCAACCAGTTGCTACCTCCTTCAGCAGTTGTTGAAAAGACACGCGCGCACACACACACACACACACACACACACACACACACACACACACACACACACACACACACACACACACACATACACACAGTTATATGCACATACTCAGAAATGTATGTGTCTATACATACATACGAATGTACATGCACACACACATACACAGAGTTACATGCACATACACAGAAATGTGTGTGTATATACATACATACGAATGTACAAACACACACAGTTACATGCATATACTCAGAAACGTGTGTGTCTATATACATACATACGAATGTACAAACACACACACACACAAACACACACACACACACACACACACACACAAATGAATGTGGGTCCCTTGGCGCAATATAAACCGTATAGGTAAAATTAAGTCGTGTCTAATCATGCCTTTACGCATTTATAAGAGATTTGATTCTTATTTCTAGCAATATATGTGCTTGTAGCACCTACAGTCAGAATTAGAGACGTCTAAATTTATATTTAGGCCGAACCGCTAAGTTACGGCGACGTAAACACCAACATCAGTTGTCAACTGATGGTGGGAGGACAAACACACACACACACACAAATGCATACATATATATATACAACGGGCTTCTTTCAGTTTCCATCTACTAAATCCATTCACAAGGCAAGCTTCTTACCACACAGCCATTCCTGCGTCTATGATATATATATATGTATGTATGGTGGTAGTGGTGGTGGTGATGGTAGTGATTTTATATCATAGACGCAGGAATGGCTGTGTGGTAAGAAGCTTGCCTTGTGAATGGATGGTGGTGCCGGCGGAAGTGGTGGTGGTAGTGGCGGTGGTGATAGTATTGTTGTTGTTGGTGGTGGTGATAATGGTGGCAGTGGTGAGGGTGGTGATGACGGTGGTGGCTCCAGTAGTGGTGGTGGCGTCGGCAGCAATTGTAGTTGTCGATAGAGGTGATGGTGGTGGTGGTGGTTGTGGTAGTTGCAGAGATGATGATGATGATGGTTATGGTATTGGCAGTGTTGGTAGTAGTGTTATTGTCTGCGGTGGCGGTGGCGGCAGTGGTAGGGGTGGAAGTGGCTATGGTTGCAAAGACCTGGAGGTGATGACGGCTGTAATGGTGGCGGCGGTGTTGGTGGTAGCGCTGATGGTGGTGTTGTTTCTATCGTTATTGTTGCCGACGGTGGCGCAGGTGATGTCACAGGAAGCAATGATGTTGGCAAATACACGCTCGTGTATTGTAGTAGTTTTGTGGTTAGAAAGTGATATGGACAACTAAATCTAAGGTGACAGCTGGTTCATTCGGTTATGTAAGCAAATTGAAAAACCCTGAATCTGACATGCATGTCTTCCACACGCAGTCTTTCCCAGCTCCGTCTACGTCTCTTTCAACACACACACACACACACGGGTCCTCCGGCTGTTTTCACGATGAGTAAGTTCAGTTATTCGATTCGATCATATAGACGACCGGATTCATTGAATTGAAGTTGTTTATTCCGCGATTGCTCCTAACATTCGTTTAATTCTCGGCGTAGAACACGGAGCTAGCTTGACAATGAATGCGCGTGACAATTATTGCCCATTGAATTACAGGTTACAGATCATATTTTATTATAGAATAAAGTGGCTGTGTTTTTTCTTTCTCTTCGTTTGTTCTTTGAGTAACTGTAGATACATGTTTCTGTTTCAATAGGCGACATCAGCGGAGAAATGCATACCTACAAAGAGAACATTCGCAAACACACACACACACACACACACACACACACACACACACACACACACACACACACACACACACACACACACACACACACACACACACACACATAACGTTTATATTTGAAAGCTCCTCTGATACCTTGCATTCGGTGAATGAGGGAGTTTGATGCCGCTGCCCCGTGTTTCCTGCCGTGAGGTAGGCTTATCTGGAACCCTTCACAGGAGGGGATCCAGTTTTGCTTCGAAGACACCTGCATCCACACTATGCAGGTCTCTCAGGCATTTTGGAAGGATATTGAAAAGCTACGGGCCCTTGAAACCTAGGCTGTTGCAGTATCATGTCATGTATTTTGATGGAGATGCTGGGATCTTTGGCACGATGCAGTGGCACCCCGTTCTGAAAGAACAGTTCCAAAGTGTGTTCACTACACCACTGGGATACAGGCAA
>NC_069006.1:15420321-15423433 GCF_001194135.2 Octopus bimaculoides | reverse complement strand
GTGGTTTCACAGACCGGGCGTTGTGAGTGTTTATTGAGCGGAAACACCTAAAGCCCCACGAGGCTCCGGCGGGGGATGGTGTCGAAACCTGCTGTACTCTTTCACCACAACTTTCTCTCACTCTTACTTCCTGTTTCTGTCGTGCCTGTAATTCAAAGGGTCAGCCTTGTCACACACTGTGTCACGCTGAATATCCCCGAGAACTACGTTAAGGGTACACGTGTCTGTGGAGTGCTCAGTCACTTGCACGTTAATTTCACGAGTAGGCTGTTCCGTTGATCGGATCAACTGGAACCCTCGACGTCGTAAGCGACGGAGTGCCAACAACAACTGTATGTATTGAACTCCAATTACAATATGTTACAAAACTTCTGGTGAAGATACTCAGCCAAAATAACCCCATGTTGATATCAAATTAGAACCTTCGTCATTGTGAACAAATTCAACGTCTTAACCACGCTTCCATCCTCTTTCTTTTTCCCCACTCTCTAGACACATACATGCGTTCATACATACATGCATACACAAATATATTCACACACTAACACACACACACTCACACACACACAAACAAACAACCCCGTGCTGACACTCACACAAGCACGCACATGTACACACGTACTAACTTATATGCTAATCTTCCCGTTTATCTATATCTCCTCTGTCACATTGCGGAAGTAGACTGGGAAGTAGACTGCAAATCCGCTGCAAACTGGCTTCAACAAGGACAAGACTGCAAATACGATCAACAACATTAGCACAAACACGATCGTAAAGAAGGTGGGAAGAAAGAGGTGGGGAGAAAGGTCTGAAGAAAGGTGTGCGGTCAATAATAATAATAATAATAATAATGATAATTTCGAAATAAAGATAGATAATGAAGGAAAGGGTAAAATAAAAAAATATAATAAATAAGTGAAATCTAAATTAAAGTATGTTGAGGGACTTGTGGAAAGGTCAATATATTTACATATATTTACATATGGAGGTCACATTCGGATATGCCGGAAGTACATTGAAAATAATTTTCTCAACAGGAAGAGAAAGTTACTATATTAGCGGGATTTGAACGGTTACAAACAGGAAAGGGAGAAAAATTAAAATAAAAGTATATAAATATATATATAAAATTATATAAAATGATATTATAAAATAAAATAAAATAAACTAAAGGAAAATAAGGAGATGTTGGATGGGCGTCAGAGAGAATGTAATGGGAAAAAAGTGGACACGTGAATATATATATATATATATATATATACATACACACACACACACACAAACACACATATATATATACACATATATATACATATGTATATAATTGCATACACACACACACACATACACACACATACACACATACATACATATATATCTATATATATGGAAGCAGAGAGTATTCCTCGTGGAACATTGTATGAAAAATATCGGTTAACCCTGCAGTAGACAGACGGTCATTGTTCACAGCTAACAGGTTCAGAAATAGAGTAATTGCGTTGAGTACTTCGATTTAGGTTCCAAGAGAAATGAAAGACAAACAAAAGATATAAAGAGAAAAGTGGGTAGGGTGGAGGAGAGAGGGAAAGAGAGAACGAAGATTGTAAAGAGACTTATTGTGAGAAGGAGAGCAGGAGAGAAGAGTAAATGTGATAAGAAAATAAATAAAAATATTGGTTTTACAAACGGAACTCCCGTCGGGATTCGAAACACTGACAAACAGCACGGCTGACTAAAAGTTTACCACTACATAAACAATGGCCACTAGTGAATGAAAAGGGGCTGAATAGTGAGCATTAGCGATACGGACATATTAATTAACAGAAGTGTGAAGTGGATGCGTCTGTGTCAATACGAACAGAGGGAGTGAGAGGGGGGAGAAGAAGATATGGAGAGAGAAAGAGAGAGAAAGAGAGGGAAAGTAAGAGAGAAGGAGAAAGAGAGAGAGAGAAGGTGAGAGAGAGGCACAAACTTCTCACTAGCACTAATGTTAATCGAGAAGTTCCTGTTCCTGTTACTCAACGTTAAATCACTTTTCAATGAATAGCAGCCATTGCTTATGTATTGTACGTCTGTTTGTATGTGGTTTTGTGTGTGCGCGCGCGCGCATATGTGTGTGTGTGTGCGCGTGCTTGTTTATATATACATGTATATATAACTGAAATTGCGAAGATAATCTGGTACTCGACTGAGGAAAGAAATCTTCGAATGACCCGTCCTTGTTTTCTTTGTATCGTCTATCTGGATGTTTTGTTGTCCCATTTTTGTATCACCTGACTGTCCGAATGTTTTGCGTTCTTGTCCCATTTTGTATTTTAAATATATATATATATATATATATATATATATATATATATATATTCAAAGATTTAATAAAAACAACAAATGGAAAATTTTACAAAAACATCAGACCATGGGACTGCACCTAGAAAGTAACACTCCAAGGCGCAAGTCCGGGAAAGGTTGTTTATAGAAGACCAGCACATCGTTGCACACCTATTAAAGGAAAGAGAACGCTTGAGGGTGAGAGAGAGTGAGAGAAAAAGATATATATATACATATATATATATAAAAGGAGAGCGGGAGAGAGAGAGAGAAAAGACGACGACGAAAGTTAGACAAGTATTCGAAGATTTGTATACAAAAATGCTCCATCGTACAAAAATGCTAAAATTATAAATCAAAATTGGGTGTTCTGTAATCATATCAGCTCCATCGTAACTAGAGAGATAAATGATGAAATAAGATGCAAAATAATTGGCATTAACACAGCGGCAGTTGTAGCATTAACCTATAGTCTGAGCAAAATTAATTTAGAAACACGAAGACACATATGTAAACTTGTCTCAAGATTGTATACGAAATTATATAAAAAGCAACATAACTAAAAATTAATGATAGTTTTGTGGAATTTATTGCCGAGAAACCAGACTTGCATAAACTATATTTAATATAAACAGAACGCTTAGGAAAAACTATCGTTGAATATACAGACGCTTCCACTCACTAAAAGACGCTTAATCTCCCTTCCTCTTAAATCTTAGTTTGTGCCTGAATGAGACATGATTTATGTACACATGCATATATATGTCTATATATATATGTCTATATA
>NC_069006.1:15415146-15417646 GCF_001194135.2 Octopus bimaculoides | reverse complement strand
GCATTTATAAAGGGAGAGCTAAATTAAATGCCCTTGTCAAATATTGCTAAACTGCCTTTTCATTTCTTCTTTTATCTATACCTACCAACACTAGGGGAAGCCACTTCTAACCACTTTAGAAAGGGCTGTCATAAAATCACATCTTCAACTGTAGTTCAAGCTACAATTTTAGTGGCACGTCTATCTGAACATTCAGAGTCCATACCTACTAATTTGAGTCACCCTGGCAAAAACTCCTCGTATCTTCTACATTTACCATTATATAATACATTCACACTATATGAACATATGCGTAAATACAGCCGTACACACATATACGAGCATGTTATACTAATATATATATATATATATATATTTATATATATATATATATACATACATATATTATACATACAAAACAGGCGCAGGTGTAGCTGTGTGGTAAGAAGCTTACTTTACAACCACATGGTTCCGAGTTCAGTCCCACTGAGTGGCACCTTTGGCAAGTGTCTTCTGCTATATAATCGGGCCGACCAAAGCCTTGTGAGTGGATTTGGATGACGTAAACTGAAAGAAGCCCATCACATATATATATATTTTATATATATATATATATATATTTTATATATATATATATATTTTATATATATATATATATATATGTATGTAAGTATGTAATGTATATGTTTGTGTGTGTCCCCACCATCGCTTGACAACCGTCACTGAGCGCTTCAGCAAAAGAATTCGATAGAATAAGTACTAGGCTTACAAAGTATAAGTCCCGGAATCGATTTGTTCGACTTAAAGACGGTGCTCCAGCATGGCCGCAGTCAAATAAACGACAGAAACAAAACGAAGAATACTTACATACACACACTTACACTGAATTTGACGTAAAGCTCTTCCTAGATGCGTTGCTATAACTTGCACTCTGACATTTGAATAAATTAGCCCAGAGTTTTATCGTGCCAAATTTCATAACCGGAATGTAGAACAGACAGGAAGGACAAATCTATTTCGTTTTACGTGAAATTCTAGGACAAACAATTACGATCTACATCTACTTCCTCATACCTCCCCCCTCTCTCTCTCTTTCTCTCTCTCACACTATCTCCGTCACCCTCTCTTATTCTCTCTATCATCCCCTTTCACTTTCACTATTTCTGTTTGATGCTCTTTGCTTTTCAGAGATAACATATTTGTTTTCTATTGACTTATGTTTGGTATTTCCACATTTTCTTGTTTGTTTTTCTTAATTACCTTTCAACCTTAATTTTGTATCTTCCCAGGTCTACTTTGCTTCTTGCATCCTTCCGTGGCAGCAGGGGTCACCATTATAAATACCAGTCAAAAACTAGAGTAAATCTTATAGACGAACCTTTTGCTTATCTTCATAAATCGCTAATGGGCTTCTTTTAGTTTCCATCTATTGGTAGACGGAAACTGAAAGAAGCGCCTCGTATATATATATATATATATATATATATATAGGTTAAAAAAAACAATAACAAAAAAAAACAACAAAGTGAGGACGTGATACGGATAGTGTTATTGGACGCTCAGGAAAGGAAAGAGAGAGTGTATGACGTTTCGGGCGTAGCCCTTCGTCGGAAAGATGGAAAGTTCGGAGAAAGAGGAGAATGGTACCGATGCCCACGAGGTTACATTGTGAAAAGACCGGAAGAGGAGGTGGTGGGGGAAAAGTTCTTTCTAAGACAGGAGAGTGAAAAAGGGAGATGAATATCTGTGCGTGTGCGGAAGTCTACGAGTGTGTGTGTATATATATATTATATGTGTGTGTGTGTATGTTTGTGTGTCTCTGTTTGTTCCCCCCCAACATCACTTGACAACCGATGGTGGTGTGTTTACGTCCACGTAACTTAGCGGTTCGGCAAAAAGAGACCGATACAATAAGTACTAGGCTTCCAAAGAATAAGTCCTGGGGTCGATTTGCTCGACTAAAGGCGGTGCTCCAGCATGGCCACAATCAAATGATTGAAACAAGCAAAAGAGTGAAAGAGTATTATGAGGAGGATGATGATGATGACGACCACCACCACCACAGCATGATGATGAGAGTTATGATGATTATGAATGCCAATGACGATGATGATGATGATGATGATGATGAGGAGGAGGAGGCGGAGCAGGAAAAGTAGGTGAAAGAGTTGAGGAATTGGTCATATGACAGAGCTTAATGTAAAACAGCAACGCCAACATCAACAACAACAACAAGAATAACCATACAGCTGTCACATCATTGCTTCATATTGTAGTGACATGACTGACAGTGTATGGAGCAGAGAAACAATGGTTTCCGTTTGAAGGAATGCAGTTAGGGAGCTGCACTGAAGAAACGATAGCCACTGTACTACTACTACACTTACCGCTACTGTTTGGATGGCATTCAATACCAGGCAACAAGTGATCAGAACTGTCAGTAGCAGTCGTCGTCATCGTCGTCGTTGTCATCATCGTAATAATAATAATAATAATAATAATAATAATAATAATACTCTTT
>NC_069006.1:15414615-15415136 GCF_001194135.2 Octopus bimaculoides | reverse complement strand
AGGCTTTGGTCGACCCGAGGCTATAGTAGAAGACACTTGCCCAAGGTGCCACGCAGTGGGACTGAACCCAGAACCATGCGGTTGGAAAGCAAGCTACTTACCACACAGCCACTCCTACGCTACATTGGTGAAAAAATGTGAAGAAAAAATGTGAAGCAAAAATGTAGCATGAATTTTCAAGGAAATGCTAAATGCATTGATATTAAGTCACTACTGGTTGGTTACCAAAACAGGGAACAAAAGTATTATTCCACGAGGGAAACTAGAAATACCAGAGAAGACAGGCTTGCAGTCTGGTTATTCACAATACACATAAAAGACAATGATGCTTATATTCTTGAAAATTGTGTCTGCTTATTATTGCAAGGATAATATATTTATTGCGGCTGTTGGATTGTTTTGAATCAGACGCGCGTTGAGCGCGTAGGAAGATCTATATAGGGATATAAAGATTAGCTATTGCGAACATATTCGAGGAAATACTAAAGATAATTGAATCAAATCACGCCTGGATTAGTTAC
>NC_069006.1:15413069-15413975 GCF_001194135.2 Octopus bimaculoides | reverse complement strand
TGTATTTATATACCTATGTATGCATGTGCATGTACATACAGACACACACACACACATATATATATATATATAAAATATATGCGTACAAAAATGCCCATATACATATGCATACACATATTACACACACACTCATACACACACACACACACTCACATATAATTCCATGACATCTATATTAACCAACATTTTCTCTGCTTATAAGGAAGTTAAAAATATATTATTGAGAGTGATCTGAAAATTTGTCTGTGTCTGCCAAAAGGAGATGAACACATACTGACTATTAAAACGACCAGCTTACAAAGAATAAACAAAACAATATACAAAATAGAAAATAGAAAACGAAAAGCAATCTAAAATTATAAAGAATTGATGACTAATAAACCTTTGACAGCACATGGCACACTTAGATATTGAAGACATTACATATAATGTAAGTCGCCTCCACATTGCGGAAATATAACCTCTCGGCATCGGCAAACCGGGACCCATTTATATCACAGTAAGTAAGGAAAATAAAAATAAATATAAAACTGCAAACCTACTCCTGCAAAAAAGAATTCGTCAGGTTAAGGCCGTGCAACTATCAAATATTCTACTATATATCTGTGATACCACAAAGAAATGTGTGCTATTATTTCATCAGCTTCAGTAATTCGGCTACGGCGCGGCCGCCCTGGAGCACAGCTTTTAGTTCCGATTATCTTCATACCAGTCATTTTCTCAGAGAAAACGCACACACACACATGCATGTTGACATATTCGTGCACTCACACAGACATGTAAATTTATGTCGATATATATATATATGTGTGTGTGTGTATTTGTGTGTGTTTGTGTGTACATATGCGCGCGTGTGTGTGTGTGTATATATATATATATATATACATAGGTGAATGTATGTGTGTG